>NC_056624.2:32396977-32476977 GCF_002870075.4 Lactuca sativa | reverse complement strand
AATCACGGGCGGATTTATAGTGGTGCACCGGGTTGCACCGGCAACTACTAGATTTTTTCATATTAATGAAAAAAAAAAAAAAACTTTTTTTATTATTATGCACCTATAAAGAAACAGAGATATTATTATTCTAGTTCATATGTGTAACAAAAAGTTTAGATGGTTAAGTTGGTCAAAGGAGTAGGTTAAAGTTCTATTATTTGGAAAAGGACTCAAGTTCAAATCTTACTCATGTCATGTTCTTTTTTTATTTTTACATCCATTTTCCTTTTATTAATATTTGTTATTTGGCTTTCAAAAATCTCTAGCCAACAAAACAAAATCATACCTTTGAAGTAAGGATTTTTTATTTTTACGTTCACTTTTCCTTTTATTTAGTATTGGTTATGAGCCCTCAAAAATTTCTAGCCAACAAAATCATACCGCTTGGTTAATATATCTTGTTAAACTAAGCCGTTTCAATAAAACTCAACTAAATCACTTTCCTCGATGTTTAAAATTCTTATATTTAATCGTTTACTTTTCCATTAACTTGACAACCATTTGATAAAAAATCACTTTTTTTTTCCATTAGCACACATATGTTCCCACGAGCTAAAAATCATTTTAATATTCTTCATATTTAATATATATTTTCATACACAATTGGGTATATCAAAGTTAAATACAAATTCTTTGTGACCCATGGCCTTTCATAATTTTCTATTTAATTTCTTCTTAATGTAAAATGTATAGACTTATAAAAATGCATTTATTAGTTGGCATTTGTATATTATATTTTGCTTTAAACAATGGAACCGATAAAAATGCATTAATTCAGAATGAAATTTTGGTAATAATGCCTTCAAAACTTTGTACAACCACAACCAACACGGAAACAAACTCCAAGAGACGAAGAACCTACCCACAATTTGCCCTTCACGAAGTTTGTTTACAATAGTTTGTTATGTTTAATGCATGCGTAATTTTTTTGTTATATTTTATCAGAATTTTTTTTGTGCACCTACTGCTACTTATTCCTGCGTCCGCCGTGGGAGCAATAAGCGAAAGAAGAAATCAAACTCCAAATAACTTCATATCAGCTTTGTTCTTGCCTCTAGTTACATCTCTCCTTGTGGAATCGAAGCTCCCAACAAAATCAAATGAATAATTATTGGTCAAGTTAAAAACTTGTACATTTTTGTGTTTTTCTCCATGAGACCGATTTCTATTTACATCTTCATTGATATCTACTTTTGTTTGTGTGTTGCAGATTGTTCTTCATGCACATCCATGATATTCAATTAATACACTGAAAAAGTAATCAACACATTTGGCTAATTAACAAATACATCTCTATATATACACTTCATACAAAAAAAATTAACATGTGTAACAGTCCATGCAAAAAAAACATATCACACCTTGTTCCAATTAGGCTATGCGAACCACTCGACATTTGCCTAGTTGGCATTTGGCCCTCATTAAAAATGACATCTCTTTCAAAAATAATTTACTGAGCATTCTCCTTCATTTGGCTTTTTGACCAACCAATAACAATGAATTTATTTTTTTTAATTTTTTTTTCAAATTTTTTAAATGGCAAAAATGCCAACACACACGTCTAGTAAATGACAAAACTTTAAAGAAGTGTAGCAAATCTTAGGTGGGGTCTACGTGGATTTTGACGAGCTTGAGACCATCCCCTCCATCCTTAAGAGCATAAAACAAGCATAAAAGAAAAAACACATAAAAGAATTCATAAACTGCAGTAGCTTGTTCTCACAAAGAAAAAACACGTATACGTAAAGGATTCTAGAAACATAAAAAAGATTTAAATATATAAAAGAATTAAAAAACGCATGAGGAAAAAAAGATAGCGTCGTTGCCAGGAATGGCAAGTCGTTAAAAGAAACGAATAAGTATTTAACTAGTTATTTAAAATTATTTTCAGTAACAAAGGAAGAAGATGACGTTGTTGCACGTAGATTTCGTTGTCGCTGGAGCAGATTCCAGCAATAATGAAATCGGAGTAAACATTCTATCTCTCTTCCTCTTCGATTCCATCTCGTTCTTTTACCTCCGAATTTAACAAACAACACAGATTCACGAATTAAACAATCGAATTTCAGATCAGGAGGGAGAATGTATTCCAACAATCAAATAATGAAGATATCACAGGATATAAATCAAAGGAAAGCCTATATAACTGTTTATCCATTTTTGAAGATAGAAATAGAAATTCAAATGGGATGCTAGACTCGACAACGATAAGGGGAGAAAAGAAAATACAAATATAAACAATTGAAAAAAAAAGAAAAAAAATCATCCTCATGCATCCATTTTGTTTATTAAATTCATTTTTTTTTAATAACAACAAGCATTTATTTTTATTTATTTATTAACTAATCCAAAGGCTGATACTTTATTTCTTGGTTGTATAGATAATATTTGGATCTGCATTGATCCCTCGTGTGTGTATATATATATATATATATATATATATATATATATATATATATATATATATATATATATATATATAAAATAATCCTTCTGAAACCTTTTTTTTTGCATGGATGGTCCCTACCGAGCATTTATGAAATTTTACATAAGGGTGGTTTCCATAATTTTATCAAACTTTTTTAAGGACCATTTGTGAAACTTTATTAAGGACTATTTGTGAAATTTTACACAAGGAACATTTGAAATATTACAATGTAGTCTCTCACTATTTTCTTTTGAAATTTTTGGCCCTCTTTTTTACTTTTATTTTCAACTCAATTTTCCTTTAAATTTTTTCCTTAATTCTTTTCACAACTTCGTTATTATATATTTTTTTGAAGTTAGGATTTTAGAAATTAGTTTATTACAACATTGTTTTGTATTGCATCCTTCTATGAAATATTTTTATGTTTATGAAATATATTTATTTTTATATGAAATGTAATATTTATATAAATAAAATAATTATAAATTATAAATTAAAACCATCATGCAAATATATTTTATTTAATATATAAATAACCTTTTTTGTCTACACTTTACCTAAATATTCAACCTACAATACATATTTAAACATTTCATTTTCTATTTTTTATCTAAAAAATTTAAAGTATAAAAATATTATTTTGTTACTTTTTAATTTTTATGTAATGTAATTTTTATGATTTATCTTCATTTCTCTTATATAAAATATATTTATTTTTATTAAAACATAAGATGTGTTATTATTAAAAAAACAATGTTATTATAGAAATAATAGTATGTTGTTATTTTATTTTAAAAATATATATATTCGATTTTGAGTTAAAGATAAAAAATATGTTTCAAATTTGATTTTGTAATATAAGTACGATAAATTTTATAGTGCTTTGATATAAAATTTTGATATTTAACTTTAAAAATTTATTTATTTTTATCAAAATTTGAATATATTCCTTATTAAAACAAAACGTTTCGAAGCAAATTAAAAAGATATATTTTAGCTAACAATTAACTATGTGGTTATACACGCTAAGATAATTAACCATATGAATAATATAACGTTAATTCCGTTTAAATCATTTTATTTAATTGAAAGATAAAGATATTTTATATATTTTTATAAAATTAGTTAAACATAATTAATGTCATATTAAAAGAAATTAAATGGAAATAATATGAGATCAGTTTCTTTTAAAATAATGATTTCCATTAAATAACATGAATTAAACATAATTTAATTTCATATTATTCATATGGTTACTTATTTTAGCAAGTGTAGTCACGAAGTTAACTACTAGTTAATTAACGTTTTTTTTTTTTTTTTTTTTTTAATTTTGTATTAAAAAGTTTATGTCTAATTTGTAAAATAAATATATTTCATAAAAATGGTCAAACATATTAATTTAACTATTAGAGAGAGACTAACATTGTAGTATATAAAATGATCATTGTGTAATATTTCACAAATGGTCCTTAAGCAGGTTTAACAATATGACATAAATTTTCCTTATCTAAAAAAATCAACTTAACGGATCAATCTAATGTACATCCATGGTAAGAACCATTTGTATGCAAGGTTTGCACCGTAGGTACAAACGAAAGAGTTTGAGGACCGTTGGTGTAATTTTGTCATATATATTGTAACAACCGGTTCCTGGTATGTATTTAAATTCAAGTAATTTTGTATTTTTTTTCTCTGGGACTCGGCGAGTTGGAGGCCCAACTCGTCGAGTAGACTCGACTTTATGCGGGGGTTTTAGTGACCTACTCGACGAGTCGGGGGACCGACTCGACGACTAGAAACTGTCTGGATGAAACCGTAATATTTAAGGTTTGCACCCTATTTAAACGACTTATCTCGCCCCAAACCAGCCTCCATCGTCCCTCTCACTGCCAGAAGGCCCTAACTCGAAACCTTAGTCATTTATTGAGTGTTCTTGAGCATTGTGGTACCTTTTTGTGTGTGTGTGTTTCAAGTTGGAAAGGAGGTAGGAAGCTTGTGAGATCAAGAGGAAGCAAGAAGATCCAGAGGTTTGGGCACATTTCCAACTCATTGGAGGTATAAAGCTTGAACCTTGACCATCTATCCCTTAGATCTTGTTTTAGGGATATTTCCTACCCTTTTTATGAGTTTAGAGAAGCTAAAATCGTATTTTGTGGGTGTGCTTCGAGTTACACTTCAGATCTGGAACTATTAGAGGTCCTTATGGCATAAAGGTGCCAACTTTGTTGCCATAAGCACCCCATGCATCTTTTAGACCTCTTTTTATGGCTTTTTGAACCAAATGCCCCATGCATGGACATCAAGTTTGTAGCTTTACGTATAAAATGGACCCTAGGAGAACAGATCTATGGTTTTGATACATTAAGACCCATTATAATCGACTGAATAGTTTTAGACAACGAGGGACTCGGCGAGTCGCTTGGGCGATTCGGCGAGTCGCTTGGGTGACTCGGCGAGTCGGGTCGCATTTTCCCCCAAATATCTTCTGGTAATGGTCTTTGGTTGAGTGGAAGGAACACTCAGCCTGTTGGGGGTTTGTCATGGACTTGAAGATCAAAGGAATCGACAAGTGGATGAACAGACTCGGCAAGTTCAAGGCAATGTCCTAACCACATGAAGACGGACTCGACAAGTTCAAGGAGAACTCGGCGAGTCTTAGACTGAACACCTTCATATGGATGAAGATGAACTCGACGAGTTCAAGGACGAACTCAGCGAGTCGATTGAAGATAGTATGTTGTGTTGTTGAAGGCGAACTCGTCAAGCTCATGCTACATTTAGCAAGTAAGGACGGAACTATGGTAGTGTGTGGACATGAGGACTCGGCGAGTTGGTGGACCAACTCGGCGAGTCGAGTCAACCAGATGTTGAATTTGACCAAAGTTGACTTTGAGCAAGGTTTTGACCTTGACTTTGACTTGGACTTGAGTGACCCTTGTAAGGGTTATGGGTATGAATATATAACTTAGAAAAGTTGTCGTGTAGGGATTGAGGGGTCTAGGAGAGTCGATTTTCACACCGAGGACTGCGCAGATACTACCGGACAATCAAGGTGAGTTACCTTCCAGTGGAAGTGGGTCTAAGGCAGTAAGGCCTCCCCACTAGTAGTTGATTATAGTCGAGATGATTGTCTTTGTGATAATTGTCTGGTTACTACTACTTGATATGTTATATGTTAGCATGATATGTTATATGTGATAGTGGTAGTAGTAGGGGACTAGTCCTCAAGTTCGGTTGTTAGGACCGAAGGGTAGGTTGGGCATCCCAGAGATGCCTGACAGTAGTATTATGTTATGATATATGTGGTAGTAGTTGTAGGGGTGAAACAGTCCCTGGAGTTCGGTTGTTAGGACCGAATGGTAGGTCAGCACCCCAGAATGGCTTGATGCGGGTAGGTCAGCACCCTAGAATGGCTAACATGGGTAGGTCGGCACCCCAGAATGGCTGGACCGGGTAGGTCGGGCACCCCATAATTGCCCGACAACATGTATGCTATATGATTGTATGGTATGTGGTATAATGGGGGAAACTCACTAAGTGTTGCGATTATAGTTTTTAGTTTTATTTCAGGTGCCTCTTCAGCGAAGGGGAAGGAGCCGGCGCGGTAGCTGCACAACACACGCACACCAGTTTTCTGCAGTTTGCGATTCATGGGATTGTACTATGATTTTATTACTACTTGATGATATGATTTCGAAAACATGATCATTATGGTTTATGGATTGTTATATTAACAACTACGTTTCGAGAACTGATTTTATATGTTATTTAATTAAAAATGAAATTTTTGGCTTAAAATTTGGGATGTTACAAGTCTGTATCATAGCCTTGGTTTGAGGGATTCGGACACACCTTCGGGGGCGTCTGGACTCAAATCGAGGGTTTGAAAGATTTTTCACAAGAAAAATGTTTTTCCGAAAGATAAAGAGAGAATTTTTGAGAAAGAACGAGGTGTGTTATGTGCGCGACCGGCCGAGCTCAAGTAAGTTTTCTCCATGATACCCATACATGTTATGTTATGATATGATATGATTATGAGAACTTCATGCTAGATTAGGGCTAAGGATCTAGGTGTCAGATTAATGTCTAAGTCCATAACTATAATTGTTAAGACTTGACCCGACCCGACATGGTCCATTTGGGTTGCATGGCATCATGCATTTGGATAGACTAAAATGAGAGAAATAACACTTAAGGATTATTAATATATTATAATTTCTAATATATTAATAAGATTATTTAGTTAGTATTGATCAAGAATTAATCTAGAATTAATTAAGTGATCAAAAGAAGACTAATTAAATATATGGGTTGATTGTGTAACTCATCCATACTTGTATAGTGGGCTAATGCTCCATGGATTATCAAGTTGGGCTAAAACACATAGGATGCTCCATGGATGCTCCATGGTGTATTTGAACCCATGGATCCAAGGAAATGGAAGGCCATGACCATTAGGGTTTACCCTAATTGTGACACTATATAAAGATCATATCATTAGGAAAATCGGTACTTATGATGGTGTGTGAAAGGGCTAGCAGATTTTCATGAAGTGTGGAGTTCTCTCAAGTCTTTCCAAGTGCATATGATGTTGTGTGAACATTTTGAGGTGTCACACTTGGGGCACTAGACACTCAAGCTTCATGAAGACAAGCTACATCAAACAAAGGTATGCATTCTATCCATTTGATTACCCAAGCATAAATGATTGTATGCTAGATAGGGTAATACCTTGGAAAGTTCATATTTGCATGTATAATAGAGAAAACATAGATCCAAGGTATTTAGGGTTGCATGTACACTTAGGAGTGTTAGAATGCTTAAAACCCAACAGTGGTATCAGAGCCTAGGCTTGCTTTCTTGTTATACTTGCAAAACTACTTAAAAATCGAAGTTTTTTGCTGTCTAGGCAACAGACTCGGCGAGTCCATCAGGAGACTCGACGAGTCCATGTCTAAAAAGTGATCAAAACGATCCAACTCACCGAGTTGGTTCATGCACTCAACGAGTTGGACCCCCAGACAGCATAAATTCGACTGTTTTGGCTGGAATTGGACTAGGAACATTACCCTAAGATGTTTTTGGACTTATAAACTTGTTCTTGATGTGGTAATGTTCATGCTAATCCAATTTCAAAGATATTTGTCAATAGATTCATGATTTGTATTAGTTTAATGGTTATGCTAATTTCATGAAAAAGTGTTTGACTTGAAATATTATGTTTATATGAGTTGCTTAGATTAATAGAAAAGGTTGATTGATTAAGTGTCTTTGATCCATTTTAATCTAAGAGTTGAGTCTAAAATGTGTTTTTGTAACTTGTCCTCAAGTTACATGAAGAGTCACATTAAAGTCTCTTAGAACTCATAAAAATTGGCAAAGGTTACAAAATGAAGAGTCTTGTTTTCATTGAATATTTTTATGACTCCATAGCTTGTCCTCGAGTTATGGAGGTTCAAGAGTCACTTCATTAAATAATAAGAATGTGTAACCTTAATTAGTTCCATAAGTTACAAAAGAAGAAAAGTTACATTATTTAATAGTTTAAAGTCTTCCATAACTTGTCCTCAAGTTATGGAACTTGAAGAGTTTTTTAATTAAAACTACTTTAAACTCATAAGTTATGGGTTTAATTAGTTTTGAATAGTTTTCAAAACTTTCCCTCAAGTTTTGGAATTTGAAAAGTTTTCACTTATGAATACTTTAATTCCAAGTTAGCCCTTAGAATTTTAAAAGTTAAAATTCAACCCTTATACATTATAATATTATAAGTTAATAATATTTATATATATGTATAAGAGTAAAGTCAGTCTTACCGTTAGTAGGCCTCATTCACGAAGCCAGTCTATAAGGGGAGTATAAGGTTATAGCCTATAAAATGGCAGTTTAATGGGTGTCCACTCTCACCCACCGCTTCCTTGACTGGTGGAGGGTCGTTAGCCGAACGGGTAGTAGAAGGACTAGAATTCTTCCTTCATTAAAAGTATTAATGATAAATACTAAGTAACTAAACATTTATAAATTCACAATCTTAGTTACTTAGGAAAATGTGAATAAGGTGCTAATCCATGAAATTACACTTTGCACTTTGCTTAAGTCGTTAGTGGAGCGTGTGTGGTTAACCTGCACACTAACATGGACTTAACAAGGTAGGAAAAGGGTAACTTAATATTTATCATAGTATCGGTGGAGCGTGTGTGGTTAACCGGCACATCGATTAAGGGGTAAATATTAAGGGTACCAAGTATATTTGCATGGTTACTTCACACCTTGTTTTGTGATCCTCGGCATCCTAGTCACCAAACCTGAAGGGAACACTCGAGATTGAAACATGCCATTGAACAGTTCAATGAATCTCAAAAGAATCTAGGAGTTTCAAAACCAATTAAAACATAATAATACATTTCGTTTATCTTGGTGGAAATTGGTGAATCGTCATTCACCTACCTTCAAATATTTTATAGCTTGGATTGCGACATCCCTCTTCCGAGTTATAAAATAATTTGTAGGGTCCTAGACTTAATATCTTATATTGGGTGTTATATTAAGGACTTTTAATCAACTATCTTGAATGTCTCCCAAAAGATGTCTAGTTCAGACATCTATGATCCTCCCAAATCTCTTGGAACTTCACTTCCTCCACCTCCTCCAATTATTCTCCCTAACCCACAAGTTCAAGGTCACTCAAGCCCTATTCACAAGGCAAGGTCTAGGTGTGCTCACATCTTGGAGATGAAGTCACATACTGACAAGCCGGGAGAGTTGGGTGTCAAAGTCTTGAGAAAGTTGGTGGTTCAATCACTTTCTAAGTCATATAGTGAGTTCCTTTGGGACTCCTATGAAACACATTATGACAAGACCCTTAATGATCTTATTTACTTGCTAAGATCAACTTCCTAAAACTTTATGGACATTGACAATGAAGAAACTAGAAATCCAGAAAAAACATTCTCTTCCCAATGGAAAGGTATCGGCCATAGTCAACTCGGTTGACCAAATGGTAAAGAGAAAAGCTAAGTCTGCGATAATGTCGGTACCATTACCAAAGGGTCCATATGTTTATATTGCCAAAGGAAGGGGCATTAGTTACGAAGCTGCCAGTTTTACCTAAGGATGTTAAAGTCAATAAGTTTGACCATACTTCAGGTAAAATCCACTATCTAACTCTTCTAAGTTTCTATACTGAGATTCTTGATACATGATGTGACTGGCTCACATGTTGATGTTTGTAAGAATCAAAGAAAAGTGAAGAAACTTAAAGAAAGAATATGCCGAATCTGATCGCGTAGATGGATTTGTATCGCATAGTTTGAAGATCAGATTCTTGAGCTACTTCTTAGGAATTATGATATATTGCTTAGGAATCGATAACAACAAAGTTTTCATGCTCTTTTGCATTGTAAGGATAGTTTTTCCGCAAAGTTTTTAAAATAAAAGGAAAAATGATGATTTTATTTATTTTAAAAAATATTCTTACAATGGCATTTGAAAAAAAAAATTGTTGCTTATATGATTCCATTAATAGCAAGAGTGGAAATATGAAATTGATTCTTCCATTTTGTGGTAATGTCTAAATTTACCAAATAAGGAAAGATCTTCATCACCCAAGTTTCAATTGGACCGAAACTTGGAATCATGCAAGTTGTATAGCATGATGAATGAGAATTTTTCATCTTTGGAAAATTAAGACTAGTTCCTTGTTCACATGTATATGTGAGTCAAGTGATGGACTAAGGGATCGACTACACATTCTTGTGCACTGGTCAAGTCCACCACAAAAGATCGATAACATTATTCGTCATAATTTACTAAAGCTGCGTAAATATGGTTATACTTACAAGCTTAAGTGTAATTCTAAGACATTGGAAAAGGTTCCAATGTATGGCAGAGCGGATGAGAAGAATCAAATTAGGCATAAGGATAAAAGTTTCCCAAATCTGAAAAGATGGGAGAGTACTTTAGTATCATGTCATATGATCATCTTAATGATTAAGAGACCTTATCGCAATTCATCCTCTAAGTGTATTCTAATAGATAAGAAGAGGAGCTATGAATTGCTGAAGTGGTCAAATCAAGAAGATGAGTCATACTTCGTTCCAAAACAAGTCTTAGAGTCATACTCCAAGACTATAAGTTGAGTGAAATATCTTAAAGAAAGGTTTAAAACACTAGTCAAATGTAAGAGTAAAAGTTTTCTACTCTTATACATTTGAAATTGGTATGTTGTGATGTTTTGGACAAAACAAAGACCAATTAACGCCAATTGTGTGAAGTGTTTGTCTTGATTAGAATCTACACTATCTCTTGGATGTTTGACAAGGGAGTCTTATATGTCAAGAGGACAGTGGGAGTTTTAAAGGTCTTGAAAGTCTTACGAACTAATCAAGAATAAAACCTGAAGTTCTTCACTAGCACACGACTTGAGGTTTGTAACCTATCGTGTTGACATATTTTGTGCCCATTCCAGTTAAAGTTGGCTTTGCATATGAGTTCTTATAGTTCTCAATTGATTGAATAAGAACTTGGAAGCAATGGCAGGCCCTTGAGCTACGATATGGAAAGAAATTAAGATTGAGTTCAGTCCATATGAGTTTGGATTTGTCATTATCCTTGTCTTGTGACTATGGTTTTGACAATTCACATGGACAAGAACACATACACCATTAAATCTAAGTTTCATACGGTTTCTCTCCGATTTATGAAAATGATGGTGAGGAAAAACTTTCACTAAGTAGAATTTAGCTAGATAGAAATTGTGATATTTGCATTCTCAAAGTCGTTAGTGGAGCGTGTGTGGTTAACCGGCACATTAACATGGACTTGTGAGAAGTGGCAAAGGTCTAAACAATTGAGACTATGATTATGACATCCCTTTTCATAGTTCTTAAATTGTTTAGACACACTTATGAGCTATCTAAGATAAGGTGTATGATATTGATAAAGTTTCATCAAAGCAATTTAGTATCAGAAATCTAAACTTTGGTAAGAAAGTCAATAAAGTATTGTTTTTCTAGAAGTCCACCTGATTTCTGAGTACATGTAAAAGCTAGTGGGAGCATAAGTGTTATGCTAATAATTATCATGTTAGTAGGAGCATGATAATTATGATAAGTATTGCAAGTTAGCAATGTTAATTATAGAAAACAAAAGTTTCAATTCTTGAGGCTGCAGGGGTTGAAAAAGTTGTTTTGCTATAATTAAGGGAGAGGAAATTATACTTCATTTCCATTCTAAAAGCTTAGATTGAGATTTTAATCAAATTTAGTCAATAATATATATGAATTTCATAAGGAAATTCTATATATGGGTTCATTATTTGCATTCTAAAATTTGATTATGATTACGACATCCCTTTTCATAATCTGAATTATGAGAACTTGGCAAATACAAATGGAAATATTATAGCAAAAGATTGGTTTAGTCTTTATGTGAGACATCATGAATCGTGTTCCATACGCTTCGGATATAGGATCGATTACATGTGCTATATTCATCCTTTCTAAAAGTTTCCAAATGCCTGGGGCATTAATAAAGGGAAAAGGTCTAGAACTGGATATGACTAAAACGATTAAGCAATTATCGAGGACAATCTAAGGTTTACCAAAGATTGGTTGCTCAGGGACAGTTGGAAGTATAGTGTTAATTGTTGGAAGGACCATATTGACATATTCTGAAAAGAGGCAACTCTTGTTCAGAAGTGATAGTCAAAAGGGTAATGTGGAAATGATCCCATTGGTGGAAGTTGTTCAATAAATCTGTGTAATATTAGGAAACTTAATGCAAGAAAGATGTTTTCAAGGAGTTGATCTCCTTTGGAATGCTCTGTAGTGTTTGTTGTCAAGTCTTTGTGACTTTATGCATAATCATTACAAGAGAAACATTGCATATAAGTTTAGAATCTAACAGATTTCGGTAAAATGGCATGAGTTTGGAACTCCTGCATTTGCCATAAGAATTCAGGAGTGTGAAATTAGAATCATTGAAAGTCTGGTCAATTGGTTTATTTCACAAAGTAAGGATCATAGACAAACATAGAGTGCATACTTGGTGTATGGCAAAGCTATTGTTTAGAAAAACATAGTGTACATGCTCGGAGCATGGGACAACTATTGTTTTAAATTCAAGAATAAAGTTGATAGCTGAAACAGTATGCAAGGAATAATGTGTAATCATATGGTGATAACTAAAAGGTGTTTTATTGATGTTCATAGGTTTTGATACCATATTAGATTCAATTATTCTTGTGTTTCATTTTGCATGTTTTGACTTCCAGAATAAACTAGGTTATTCTTCCAGAATGACTAAGTTATTCAAACCATCCACAGTCGGTGATATGTTGGAAGTAGATATGAATCAATATTGTCATGGGTTGGCTTGTAGAGGTCCAAGTTGGTGGAAAAAGTTATGCTACAACACTCATGAGTGCTCATAAGTTCTGAGTATTGGATTCAACCCACGCTCATTGGAATCATTTCATGGATTTTATCATGAGTGATCATGAGACGATAATATCTTATATTCTTCAAACCTAGAGATATGAGTTGTTACTATGAGTTGGTTGCACATTGATTGCACGAAAACGCATTGGTAACTCGATGTTATAAAACGTGCCTTTGTGTATGATTCAACAAGTAGTAGAACAAGCCATATGAGTTGAAGTTTATCCATTCCTTTTACCTTCGGGATAAAAACGATATCTGTGGGCCCCTCGATGATTTAATAATGATACATGTGAGTGCTTGGCCAAGCCAAGACTGATTTGATTTGTTCAATCAGTCAGTCATCATGAATCGGAAATTAGGAAAGAAAAAATGGACAGAGAGAATGATTTATAATCCATGTCTCAGTCCATATGATATCTGGAATGGAGGAATATATGATCCTTAATCTAGTGGACAAGTCATTGACAAAGGTCAGAGTTCATCGACAAGGTTAGAGTTCGACAGAAGCTTTTGAGAGCTACGATTGCCAGTCAGTTCTTGAAGTCATACGCAATAATAGTTTTAGAATTGTCCAAGTGGGAGACTGTTGGATTAATCTCTAAGTCCATAACTATAATTGGTAAGACTTGACCCGACCCGACATGGTCCATTTGGGTTGCATGGCATCATGCATTTGGATAGACTAAAATGAGAGAAATAACACTTAAGGATTATTAATATATTATAAGTTCTAATATAGTAATAAGATTATTTAATTAGTATTGATCAAGAATTATTCTAGAATTAATTAAGTGATCAAAAGAAGACAAATTAAATATATAGGTTGATTGTGTAAATCCTTCATACTTGTATAGTGGGCTAATGCTACATGGATTATCAATTTGGGCTAAAACCCATAGGATGCTCCATGGTGTATTTGAACCCATGGATCCAAGGAAATGGAAGGCCATGACCATTAGGGTTTACCCTAATTGTGGCACTTTATAAAGATCATATCATTGGGAAAATCATCACTTATGATGGTGTGTGAAAGGGCTAGCCGATTTTCATGAAGTGTGGAATTCTCTCAAGTCTTTCCAAGTGCATATGATGTTGTGTGAACCATTTGAGGTGTCACACTTGGGGCACTAGGCACTCAAGCTTCATGAAGACAAGCTACATCAAACAAAGGTATGTATTCTATCCATTTGATTACCCAAGTATAAATGATTGTATGCTTGATAGGGTAATACCTTGGAAAGTTCATATTTTCATGTAAAATAGAGAAAACATAGATCCAAGGTATTTAGGGTTGTAGGTACACTAAGGAGTGTTAGAATGCTGAAAACCCAACACTAGGAAGGATGCTTTATATACCTATTGCCTATGTATGAGAACTGCATGCTAGATTAGGGTTAAGGATCTAAGAAGATGCCTGATATGCCTACTATATGTGCTTTTTGAGGTTCAAGATATTTCTGATTAGTCAGTTATATGATAGCTTGGATAGAGTATGTCTGATTGGGTTACTCAGAAGGTTAGGTTTAGCCCTATTTCGTAGTTCTTGTCTAAGTCCAACCGTTGTAGGGTAGGACCTCTCATTCGAAGAATTATCTAGTCTTAGTGATATGTAATGGTATTCGTGAGCTAGTTAGGTAAAGGTAGCAGGAACTTCTTACACAACTAATGGCAGAGAGTGGATTAAAGAGTGACCCTAGGGTAAGCCTAGGATGAGATTACCAAAGAGTGCAGAAGTAGTAGAAGGGACCCGGTGAAGTTGAAGCAATCCTTGAGGAAAGTACGGATAGATGTGGAAAGTACTACTAAAAGCAGAGGATTCATACTCAAGTCAAGGAGGGCAGAGACGGAATCAAGGAACTGTAGAGTGTATGAGACCTCCCAAGATTTATGTATGATTCTGACGATTATGTGTTTTGTTTTAGAATGGTGATGATCACACATCATGGAGGGCGAGGTTCAGGATCAAGATCCGGTTCAGGATCAGGTTCGGGGGCAGGTTTCGAGCCAGTGGATGACGGACTACGTGAGTTCATCGTGTCTAAGATCATGAGAGGTATCCTTGAGTCGACCCTGGTGATTTTCAGGTAGATCAAGGAAGGGATTATTGAGCTGATGGAGGATCGCCTCAGAGCGTTCTGGAGTGACATGGCATCTAGCCAGTCGGGTACGTGCACACTATCCTTTAAGGACTTCAGGGGGAGTGGCACATCGGATTTCCATGGGGTTAAGGACCCCATTGTTGCCAGGAGATGGATTGCAGACATTCAGTCTACAAATTTGACGAGATTCTTCCTAGAAGGGTCGAAGGTCCGCTATGTAGCAGGATGTTTGAGAGACATGGCTAGGGATTGGTGGGAGTCAGCTTCTCAGCGTGTCCGAACCCGGATTCCATGATTGCCAGGGCAAGGGAGAGGGGGATTGATTTGGAGCACATTAGGAAAAGGAAGGCAGAGATAGAGCATGTTACTGGGGCTTCGGGGAAGAAGCCTAAAGGATCCGACGCTAGGCTGAACGGCCAGTCGGGCCAGAGCTGTTGCAGGAAATGTGGCAGGCCGCATGAGGGAGCTTGTAGAGTGGGATCGTATGGTTGCTACAAGTGTGTCCAGACGGGGCATTTCAACCAGGACTGTACCGCCCCTACGCCCACTGTTGAGACATTAGAGTTGTTGTGTTTCCACTGCAACCAACGAGGCCATAAAAAGGCCAACTACCTGAGATTGACAATAACAACAATGTCAGTGGTGGCGCCAGCTCCAGCGACTCTGCGGATCACTGATGGTCGGCAGGGCAAGGCACAGGCTTCAGTGGTGAGGAGTCGAGCCTTCCAGTTGACTATCGAGGAGGCGCGCGCTGCACCCGATGTGGTGAAGGGTATGGTTTCTCCTCTCTAGATTTTATTTTATGTTGCTTATGATATTGATGTGCCATGTAATATTTTTTGTTTAGGATCGTTCCATGTGAGGTATCCTAGTTCAGGTGTTGTTTGATTCGGGTGCTACCCGATCATTTATCTCTTTTGTACTTAGCAAGAGGTTCCCTGAGTCGTCGAGCATGTTGGATTGCCATCTAGAGGTCAAGATTGTGAACGATCGATCAGTGCGAGCATCAGAGGTTTTCAGGGATTGTGCTTGGAGGTTATTCGAGGAATGCTACTTGGTAGACTTGGTTCCCATACCATTGCGGGGGGAACAAGGTTATTATAGGCATGGATTGGTTGAGCCCCAATGGGGCAGTAAACGACTACGCGTAGCAGTTGGTCCGGGTCAGGACCCCAAGTGGGGGAGAGCTGGTGATTCTGGGTGAGAGGCCACAGCATGGACCAACTTTATGTTTAGCAGCGAGGACTAGGTGCTACCTCCAGCAGAGTTGCGTAGGGTATGTCGCCTATGTTATGGATAACCGGGAGGCGGGTAAGGGGATGGTGAGCAATGTACCGGTAATGTGAGAGTACGTGGATGTATTCCCAGAGGCGCTACTTGGGATACCTCCGGAAAGATAGGTGGAGTTCAGGATCGACCTAGTCCTTGGTGCGGCTCCGATTGCCAAGGCAGCATACTGGTTGGCTCCTACTGAGATACAAGAGTTGTATACATAGATGCAGGAGCTATTAGATAAGGGATTCATCAGACCGAGCAATTCACCCTGGGGAGCCCCGATCCTGTTTGTAACGAAGAAGGACGGGTCGCATCGGATGTGTATTGACTACTAGGAGCTAAATAAGGTAACACTGAAGAACCTTTACCCACTCCTGAGGATACAAGACTTGTTTGATCAGCTTCAGGGAGCATCTTGGTTCTCCAAGATTGATCTATGGTCAGGGTACCACCAGATGAGGGTTAGAGAAGAGGATGTACAGAAGACTACTTTTCGAACTCGGTATGGCCATTACGAGTTTTTGGTGATGCCGCGTTCATGGACCTCATGAACCGCGTGTGTAGATCAATGCTGGATCGGTTTGTGATTGTTTTCATTGACGACATCTTGGTTTATTCCAAAACGCAGGAGTAGCATGATGAACACTTGCAGAAGGTGTTAGATACCTTAAGGAGGGAGAGCTTGTATGCCAAGTTCTCCAAGTGCAAGTTCTGGTTGCACGAGGTGCAGTTTCTTGGGCACCTTGTCAACCAGAACGGGATTTTAGTTGACCTAACCAAGGTGGAGACCGTGATGAGGTAGGAGGTTCCGAAGTCTCCATATGAGATTCGGAGTTTCTTGGGATTGGCAAGCTATTACTATAGATTCATTCAGGATTTTCCAAGATAGTCGTGCCCTTGACCCGACTGATGAAGAAAGTTGTTGTACTTTGTTGGGGGCCTAAGCAGCAGGCCACATTTGAGACGCTGAGACAGAGATTGTGCGAGGCGCCAATCTTAGCCCTGCTGGAGGGCGTAGATGATTTTGTGGTGTATTGCGATGCGTCCATCTCAGGTTTGGACATGGTGTTGATGCAGAAGGGGCATGTTATCTCCTACGCTTCAAGGCAGCTGAAGCCTCATGAGGCGAACTATCCGACATATGACTTGGAGTTGGGGGCGGTTGTTTTCGCCCTCAAGATTTTGTGTCATTACCTCTATGGGGTCCGTTGTTCCATTTACACGGACCATAAGAGTTTGAGGTACCTTATGGACAAGCCTAATCTGAACATGAGGTAGTGTAGGTGGCTAGATGTGGTGAAGTATTACGGTTGTGAGATCCTCTACCACCCGGGAAGGTTAATGTCGTGGCCGATTCTCTTAGCCGCAAGGCAGCTCTGATTAGAGACATTTTCCTTCGGATGACCGTGGTGACTCCACAGTTGGAGCAGACCTGAGAGGCCCAACAGGAGGCTGTGAGGGAGGTACATCGGAAGAGTGAGCGTATTGTGGGACAGGTTTCCTCCTTCGGTTATGATAGTCGTGGGTTATTAACACTACACCGTAGGGTGTGGGTTCCATATCATGGAGGTGTGCACCAGGTGCTGATGGGGGAGGCGCACAAATCCAGGTTTTCTATCCATCCCGTTGCGACAAAGATGTACAAAGATCTTCGTCCTGATTATTGGTGGCCCTGCATGAAGCGGGATGTGGCCTGGTACGTCGAGAGGTGCCTAACCTGCAGCAAGGTCAATGCGGAGCACCAGCGGCCTCACGGCAAGACGCAGCCGTTGGACATCCCCATGTGGAAATGGGAAGATATTACTATGGATTTAATCACAAAGCTTCCCAAGACTACATGGGGAGTGGATTCTATTTGGTTTATCGTGGATCAGTTAACCAAGAGTGCCCATTTCATACCGATCCAAGAGAGCATCTCAGCTGAGAAGTTAGCCGATATCTACATTCGAGATGTAGTAGCTCGGCAAGAAGTTCCAGTATCCGTGATTTCGGACCGAGACGTGCCATTTACTTCCAGATTCTGGAAGAAGAATCACGACGAGTTAGGTACTCGTCTGCACTTCAACACTACTTTTCACCCGCATACGGATGGTCTGAGCAGGCGGTCCATCCAGACGCTAGAGGATATGTTGCGGGCGGGCGGGCGTATTGGACTTCAGTGGTAGCTGCGATACCTACCTTCCTTTGGCAGAGTTTTCTTATTATAACAGCTATCACGCGAGTATCGACTGTCCCCCATTCGAGATGTTGTACGGGAGGAAGTGCAGGACCCCGATATGCTGGGGTGAGGTTGGCCAAAGGGTCATGGGGAGTATCGAAGTGGTACTCAAGACTACGGAGAGGATCCAGCAGGTGCAGAGCAGGCTTCTGACTGCTCAGATTCGGCAAAAAAGTTATGTTGACAAGTCACTTTCGGACCTAGAGTTCTAGGTTGGGGATATGGTGCTGCTGAAGGTGTAACCTTGGAAAGGTGTCATTTGGTTCAGGAAGCGGGGCAAGTTGGGCCCCATGTACATTGGACCTTTCAGGGTTGTATCCCGGGTGGGCAAGGTGGCACATAGGTTGGACCTACCAGCCGAACGCAGTCAACTTCACAATACTTTTCACATTTCCCATTTGTGGAAGTGTCTGGTGGACAACTCGGCAGTGGTGCCTTTGGAGGATATTCAGGTGGATGACAGCCTGAACTACATCGAGCGGCTAGTGGCGATCCTCGACAGGAAGTCGAAGGATCTGAGGAACAAGAGGGTAGAGCTGGTGAAGGTACAAGGGCAGCACTGCAAGGGTTCAGAATGGGCCTAGGAGCCGGAGGAAGAGATAAGGGAGCACTACCCCGAGCTTTTTCGGGATTCACCAGTAGAATTCAATGACGAAGTCTAAAATAAGTGAGGGAGATTTGTAACACCCGGTTCCTGGTATGTATTTAAATTCAAGTAATTTTGTATTTTTTTCTTTGGGACTCAGCGAGTTGGAGGCCCAACTCTTCGAGTAGACTCGACTTTATGCGGGGGTTTTAGTGACCTACTCGATGAGTCGGGGGACCGACTCGACGACTAGAAGCTGTCTAGATGAAACCCTAATATTTAAGGTTTGCATCCTATTTAAACGACTTATCTTGCCCCAAACTAGCCTCCATTGTCCATCTCACTCCTAGAAGACCCTAACTCGAAACCTTAGTCATTTCTTGAGTGTTCTTGAGCTTTGTGGTACCTTTTTGTGTGTGTGTTTGAAGTTGGAAAGGAGGAAGGAAGCTTGTGAGATCAAGAGGAAGCAAGAAGATGCAGAGGTTTGGGCACATTTCCAGCTCATTGGAGGTATAAAGCTTGAACCTTGACCATCTATCCCTTAGATCTTGTTTTAGGGATATTTCCTACCCTTTTTATGAGATCAGAGAAGCTGAAATCGGATTTTGTGGGTGTGCTTGGAGTTACACTTCAGATCTGGAACTATTGGGGGTCCTTATGGCATAAAGGTGCCAACTTTGTTGCCATAAGCACCCCATGCATCTTATAGACCTCTTTTTATGGGTTTTTGAGTCAAAGGCCCCATGCATGGACATCAAGTTTGTAGCTTTACGTATAAAATGGAACCTAGGAGGCCAGATCTATGGTTTTGATGCATTAAGACCCATTATAATTAATTGAATAGTTTTGCACAAAGAGGGACTCGGCGAGTCGCTTGGATGACTTGGTGAGTCGAGTCACATTTTCCCCCAAATATCTTTTGGTAATGGTCTTTGGTTGAGTGGAAGGAACACTCAGCCTGTTAGGGGTTTGTCATGGACTTGAAGATCAAAGGACTCGGCGAGTGTATGAACAGACTTGGCCAGCTCAAGGCAATGCCCAACCACATGAATATGGACTTGATGAGTTCAAACAGAACTCGACGAGTCTTAGATTGAAAACCTTCATATGGATGAAGATGAACTCGACGAGCTCAAGGACAAACTCGACACGTCGGTTGAAGATATTATGATGTGTTGTTGAAGGCAAACTTGTCGAGCTCTTGCTAGACTCGACGAGTAAGGATGGAACTATGGCAGTGTGTGGACATGGGGAGTCGGCGAGTTGGTGGACCAACTTGGCGATTCGAGTCAACCAGATGTTGAATTTGACCAAGGTTTTGACCTGGAGTTGAGTGGCCCTTCTAAGGGTTATGGGTATGAATGGATATCTTAGAAAAGTTGTCGTCTAGGGATTGAGGGGTCAAGGAGAGTCTATTTTCACACCGAGGACTGTGTAGATACTACACGACAATCAAGGTGAGTTACCTTCCAGTAGAAGTGGGTCTCAGGCACCAAGGTCGGCCTACTAGTATTTGCTTATAGTCGAGATGATGGTCTTTGTGATAATTGTCTGGTTGCTACTACCTGATATGTTATATGTTTGCATGATATGTTATTTGTGATAGTGGTCAAGGAGAGTCGATTTTCACACCTAGAGATGTCTGACAATATGTTTATGTTATGATATATGGGGTAGTAGTGGTAAGGCGTGAAATAGTCCATGGAGTTCGGTTGTTAGGACCGAAGGGTAGGTCAGCACCATAGAATGGCTCGACACGGGTAGGTCAGCACCCCAGAATGGCTTAACATGGGTATGTCGGCACCCCAGAATGGCCGGACCGAGTAGGTCGGGCACCCCAGAATTGCCCGACAGTATGTATGTTATATGATTGTATGGTATGTGGTATGGTACGGGAAACTCACTAAGCATTGTGCTTATAGTTTTTAGTTTTATTTTAGGTACCTCTTCAGTGAAGGGGAAGGAGCCAGCGCGGTAGCTGCACATCACACGCACACTAGTTTTCCGCATTTTGTGATTCATGGGATTGTACTCTGATTTTATTACTTCTTAATGATATGATTTCAGAAACATGATCACTATGGCTTCTAGATTTTTATATTAACAAGTATATTTTGAAAACTGATTTTACAAGTTATTTAAATAAAAACAAAAATCTTGGATATATATATATATATATATATATATATATATATATATATGTATATATAGAAAGTGTACTTTTATACCAAAAGTATGTTTACTAAATGTGTAATTTTATTCAAAAAGTATGTATTTTTATGGTATATAAATGTTTCCAAACTTATATTTATATTTTATCCCGATAAATAAGCATTTTACTGTGTATATAAGTATTATTTTAGCTTATATTAGTTATACTCTTATCCCAAAGAGTACACGTTTTACTATATTTATAAGTGCTATTTTAACTTATATTAAATGTTTTTTGATTACTTTCAATGTTACCATGAGTTCCTATAACTGAGCTATTATCTGATGTGACCCTCCTGTCACTTCATCAGAAGTCGTAAATGTGCAGGCAGTTATCACCTGCGTGACTTGACTATCAAGATTGTAGTTAACAACCATAGGTGGGAGTGTTAACCCATATAGATCTATACATTATTCATCGCTCCTCAAGGATTAACAGTTATAAGTCAGGGGTCTTCTTAAGTTTTTTTATACTTAGTTGATGAATTTATCTCATGTAAACTACTGAGTGATACGTTTATTGATATGTATAAGTTTGTAAGTTTGTATGCTCTCTAGGCATATGTTTTTATGTTAGTATGCCCTCTAAGCATGAGTTTATATGTTTGTATGCCCTCCGTTAAATAGCTTGTGTGTTTATATGTATGTATGTTTGTATCTTTCTATATCCTCCAAGCAATAACTTGTACATTTATATGTTTGTATGTTTGTATTCCCTCTAGGAAATAGTTTATATGTCCATATGTTTGTGTGTCCTCCATGCAATAGTTTGTATGTTTATATGTTTGTATATTTGTATGTTTGTGTAACATCCAAAAACATGGTCCCAAAATTTTGTTTTTAATAGTCGATAAAAAGAGATTCCAATAACATACAATCATCTTAAATAAAAGCCAATGTATTAATTGTCATGAAATAAGAGTAAAACATCAAGTGCAAAATTTTAATGGTGTGTACGATGCACTCATCCCGAGCTCTCCCCTTTGGAACCAAAAGCACCTGAAACATAAACTGAAAACTGTAAGCATGAAGCTTAGTGAGTTCCCACAAAATACTGCATGACATACATATCAAGCAATAAAGAGATACAGGCCCCGCCCACACTCGAAAACGGGCCCCACCCAGTGAGATACGCCCCCCCCACACTCGGACCAAAATGAGATACGGGCCCCACCCACACTCCTATAACGGGCCTCGCCCAATAGACATACACATACAAGAAAATACATGTATCATACAGACAACAAGTATAACCACAAAATCAAACAAGGGTCGGCCTTGGTGCCTTAGACCCGCAGAACCTGGTGAGGAAATTCACATCAAATACTGAATGATAACTGGATAAATCCCCGGCCCCGGAAACATCTCTACTCAACCCCTAAATAGAAACAATCCCTTAGGTACCGATCAATATTTCAAAACCCCTCAAAGGTCAAACTTGGCCAAAGTCAAAGTCAACGCTCCGAGTTGACACAATTCATCGAGTTATCCCATAACTCGCCGAGTTTCCATTAAGCATAGAATCGCGATATTTCGATCAAACTCGCCGAGTTTCCCTTTAACTCATCGAGTTCCTCCTATTTCAACAGAATCGGGACAAAACCAACCCAACTCGTCGAGTTCCCTTAAGAACTCGTCGAGTTCTTCGATCAGCCAACCCACTTAATGCATTAAGCCAATATTCTTCAAACCGAAGCCCCATCTTCCAGATTTAGACTGATAATACGTCTGGATGGGTAAAGTTTCCAACTTTACCATGAAGAACCACCCAAAAGGCATTAAGCTCAAACCTTAATCCTAAAAGGCTTATGTCTTATTCCAAAAACCACCATATCTTCAAGATAGAGCTCATGAACACATATATGGACCTTAAAGGATAAAAGGTCACGTAAAGTCTTCAATGTTACTCACATGCATGGCCAAATGAAGCTTAAAAAGGCCAAAGGAAAGGCTTAAAGGATGCATGGAGATCTTAAGACCATAAAGTTGGCACCTTTATGCCACATGAGCTCCATAGAACCATAGATCTTATTGGGTTATCTCAATGGGACGACAAACTCTCATCAAACACTCAATCTCGGTTAAACATGCAAAATAATCCAAATAAGGAGATCTAAGAATAAACTAAGCAAGGTTGAGACTTTATACCAGAAAGATGTCAAAAATGAAGCAAGGATTTGAGATCTAGCAACTCCTTCTTGAATCACCAAGCTTCCTTTCTTCCAATGGCTTCAAACACACACAAAAACACTCAAAATAGCTCAAAAACTCTCAAAAGTGCCTTAGGGTTTCGAGGTTGGGGTTTAGGACAATGGAGGCTGGAAATGAGGCCAACTTGTGGGGTTTAAGTTGTTTAAATAGGATGCAAAACCCCGGAATAATGGTTTCATTTCTTCTAGCCAACTCTTCGAGACGAGACATCCCAACTCATCGAGTTGGTCACTTAAAATATGCGGTCCATAACATTTCAACACGACGAGTTTGTGGCCACCAACGCATCGATTTGCTCTATAAAATTGAATAAATTATAAGATTAAACACATATCAGGAACCAGGCGTTACAATTCTCCCCTACTTGTCTTAGACTTCATCCTTGAAGTCCACCTCCTCGAACAATCCTATATAATGCTCCCCCATTTCCTCCTCGGGATCCCAAGTTGACTCTGACCCCTTGTGGTGCATCCACTGCACCTTCACAAGCTCCACCACCTTTTTCCTTAAGGTTTTCATTTTCTGATCTAATATTGCCACCGGCCTCTCGACATAATTCACAATATCATCCAACTGAATATCCTCCAAGGGTACAACTATGGAATCATCCACCAAACACTTCCACAACTGAGACACATGAATGGTGCTATGAATCTGGCTGAGCTCAGCTAGATGATCTAGACGATATGCAACCCGGCCCACCCGAGCCAAAACCCTAAAGGGACCAATATATCTGGGACCCAGCTTGCCCCGCTTCCTGAACCGAATGACAGCTTTCCAGGGTGACACCATCTGTAACAACGTAAATTTTCAAAAAAAATTTCCATTCCAAAATATCATAAAATTCATATGTAATATCAAAATCCATATATCAACATCATCTCGATAAACAAATCCCAAGATCCCAATGAAAATAAAACTTCATCTATATGTGTACGGTCATGTCGGCGCCTTCCCGCGATCCTTACCGGTACATGAAACACATAGCACACAATACGCTAAGCATAAATGCCGAGTGAGTTCCCTAAAATACCACATACAACATATACGCCACTCGAGGCTATAGTACGACTCTCCGGACGATGTGTCTCAGCGGGACCCTCCAGTCCCGTAGCTCGTTGGACCCTCTGGTCCGGTCATAGCTCATTGGACCTTTCGGTCCGCTCTGTATCGTTGGACCCTTCGGTCCGGTCTATATCGTTGGACCCTTCGGTACGGTCTATATCGTTGGACTCTCCAGTCCAGTCTATATAACACATAGCATACATATATCAGAATGCACATAATCCCATACATACACATAGCACACAAGACCCTCCGGTCTACACATAGATACCACTCTAGGTAATGTATAGTGAGAAGACTCACCTAGGGTAACTCGGGTAATCTCGCACACGAATATACTGATCTAGACCCTGCCTAATCACATACACAATATCCTCAAATAAATAATGGCTCTCAAAGGCTAGATTAAATTCCTTTCTACAATTCCCACAGAAGGGTAAATGACCATTTTACCCCTCCTTGAGCCAAAAGTCCAAATGTTGACTAAAACCCTAAAAATCAACGAAAGTCAACATGGGGCAGTACGCGGGGAGTACCAACTCGTGTACGCGGGGCGTACTCCCGGCTAACCATAATCGGGGGACTCGACCCCCTACGCGGCACGTATTGGGATTACGCCCAACGTAAGTCCCAGTCTCCCATTCTCAAAATTTTTGGTCTGAATCGATTAAGACAATGGTTCATATCACAGATCTAGGCACTCTATTGCCTCCGAAACCATAAAGTTGAAACCCTTAGGCCTTTGCATGGCTGAAGAGGTTATAGCTCCTTCCAACCTCTTATCCCCTTTTCTCATTAAGACCATAACTCATGCATGACTCCATAATGACGATGAAGTTTGGATTTTTATGCATCTATCACACATCCAAAGCTGAAAGGGGATAGATCAAGGCTTATGGAGACCATTTACTCATAAAGTCTCCATCTTGGGACAAAACCCTAAGAAATTGGACCATGAAACACAAAACCAAAATGAAGAGGAAAGTTTTGAGCTTTTTACCTCCAAAAGATGCTCCCACCATTGCAAAGCTCAGATCCAAAGCTTGCACTCCAAAACTAGCTCCCACAATGATCCTCTCTTCTTCTTCACAAACACACAAAGGAACTTCCAAGCTCAAAAGCACACACACAAGATAAGAACGAAGGGTAGATCTCTCTTAGGGTTTCACTCTCTTAAATGGTGGCTGAGGATAAGGCCATAACATTCCTTATAAAGGGATCAAGCCACAATTAGGGTTTTGCATCTGGGCCAGTTATGCTCGACATAACCTTGGTACGCGCAGCGTACCCAACCGGTTCCGCGTCCAACTTAAGCGCATGAGTACGCGCAACGTACTCTTTAGTACGCCTAGTGTACTCATTTTTCATAATCTTCTTTTAAGGGTTAAACTTGACAACTTAGAAGAAAAGAAGGGTTAAATAAATATACCTGAATTTCAGGATGCTACACCTTCAGAAAAACCATATCACCCACCTGGAACTCAAAATCTCACCGGAGCATGTCAGCATAGCTTTTGTGCTGACTCTGGGCTGTGTGAAGCGTGCTCTGATGTGACAACCCGAAACTTTTTCCGATTAACCTTAGTCGATTCCTTTAATTTAAATATTGAATTTTATTTAGTTCCGTCAAAATCTTATGGTTTGGAAAGTCATTTGAATTATATAGTTATATTTTATATATAAGTTGGAACCAAAATCACGCAAAAACCCGAGTTACTTTGAAAATCAGCAGAAAACCAGCCTGACTGGTGTGCACGGCCTTAAACCCGTTCACAACTAGTGGACCCCACCACCGACCATGAACCCCCTCCTTTATAAATATGGGCCCCTACCCCTAATTTATAATTTTTTGTCCGAAAACTCCTCCTTTCTCTCTCTAACCTCTCAACCGCAAACACCAAAAATACCCCATTTCTTCTGAAGATAATAAATAAAAATCACCTTTGGGTGTTGTTGTGGAGCCTCTAAAACGTGTTTTTTGTCAAAACTGGTGTTGTCGTTCTTGAGTTCACGGCCGCAAACCCTTCGAATCTTCATAATTCAGACTGTGAACCCTTCAAACCTTCAGAGATCGTGAACCCTTGAAGGGCAGTAAACCGTTCATGGCCGTAATCCCTTCACGACCATAAACAACCCTACACCATGAATCTTGGCTGCAAACCCGCTTCCACCAATTCAGTCGAGTCCCAGATCCCGTTAAGTGTCGCGTACAACAACCTGAGGTCCTTCGTTTCCGGTTTTGTTGTCCGACACTTTCACGCAACTATCTGTGAGTTCATACTCCTATGCTTTTACAATTTTTAACGTTTTACGGGGGGAATACAAACCAAACAAAGTTGCCCAAGTCTACTTCAACAGCCTGAAATACATGAGTGGAAGTGGGAAGGGATTGCGATGGATTTTATCACTAAGTTGCCCAAGTCTCCAAGTGGGTACGATACCATCTGGGTAATCGTCGATCGATTGACTAAATCCGCCTACTTCAAGATGGAGAGGCTAACACGAATCTACATTCAAAATATAGTCCGTTTGCATGGTGTGCCTGTGTCCATTATCTCCGATCGAGATAACAGATTCACCTTGAGATTTTGGCAGTCGCTACAGAAAGCTCTTGGAACTAAGCTGGATATGAGCAGAACATACCATCCACAAACCAACGCGCAGAGTGAAAGGACCATTCAAACATTAGAAGTCATGTTGAGAGCACGTGTTGTAGATTTTGGTAAGTCGTGGGACACCCACTTTCCCTTAGTCGACTTATCCTACAACAACAACTATCATACCAGTATCAAGGTTGCGTCGTTTGAAGCGCTTTATGGCCGTAAGGGCAGATCCCCTCTGTGATGGGCTGAGGTGGGTGACACATAGCTAGCTAAGGGTCAAGTCCCCGACAACACTCTCACAGGCCCAGAAATCATTCACGAAACCACCAAAAAGATTGTGCAAATAAGAGAACGACTAAAACCATCCAGGGATAGACAAAAGAACTACGCTGACAAACGTCGAAAACCATTGGAGTTCCAGGTTGGTGACCGTGATATGCTGAAGGCCGCACCCTAGAAGGGTGTGATACACTTTGGGAAGCGTGGAATGTTGAATCCAAGATACATTGGGCCGTTCGAGATTCTCGCTAGGATCGGTCCCGTCGCATACAAACTTCGTTTACCTTAAGAGCTTAGCAACATTCATCATGTTTTCCATGTGTCGAACCTTAAAAACTGACTATCCGACGAAACCCTTGTGATCCCTCTTGTGGAGATCGAGATCAACGAGAACCTTAATTTCATGGAAGAACCAATCGAAATTATGGATCGGGAAGTCAAACGAACAAAGCAAAGTCGCATACCGATAGTGAAGGTCCGCTAAAATTCCAAGCGAGGACCTGAATTCACTTGGGAGCGAGAAGATTCAATGAAACAGAAGTACCATCATATCTTTCCGAGTCCATGATTTGTATTCTATGTTCGAATTTCAGGACGAAATTCCCTCTATCGGGGGGATGATGTAACAACCCGAATCTTTTCCTAATTAACGTTAGTCGATCTGTTAAATTAAATATTGAATTTTATTTAGTTCCATCAAATTTTTATGGTTTGGAAAGTCATTTAAATTATATAGTTATATTTTATATATAAGTTGGAACCAAAATCGCACGAAAACCCGAGTAACTTTGAAAATCAGCGAAAAACCGGTCTGACTGGTGTTCACAGCCGTGAACCCGATCACGGCCGTAAACCCGTTCACGGCTGGTGGACCCCACCACTGACCACGAACCCCCTATAAATATGAGCCCCTACCCCTCATTTACAATTTTCTAGTCGAAAACTCCTCCTTTCTCTCTCTAACCTCTCAACTGCAAACACCAAAAATACCTCCTTTCTTCTGAAGATCATAAAAAAATCACCTTTGGGTGTTGTTGTGGAGCCTCTAGAACGTGTTTTTTTTGTCAAATCCACTATTGTTGTTCTTGAGTTCACGGCCGCAAACCCTTTGAATCTTCATGCTTCAGACTGTGAACCCTTCAAACCTTCAGAGACCGTGAACCTTTCATGGGCAGTAAACCGTTTACGATCGAGATCAGTTCACGGCCAAGAACAGTTCACGGTTGTTGATGAGTATTTAAAACTCTTTGATCGATTAGATCTTTATAACAGGCAAACCAATAAAGTAAAAACAGTGAGATAAAAACACAAGTGTGGATCTGAATGAGTCGAATGATTCGATTAACTCAATCCTCAGTAGAGCTCGATGAAGAACTTCTGCTGTAGAGGATTCTAGGGTTACAAAAGATAAGAATGTGTATGCTATAAAATCTCTATCAAAATCATTACGTTCAAGAATGCATGCAAGCATCTATATATAATAAACCCTACAACGTACTCACGGATGGACAGGCCCATACCGGAGACAAAACTGGACTAGCTAACGAGCCCAAAGACGCAACACTAAACTGGACCTAACAATCTCCCCCTTTGCATCAATTTGGAGCGAGACTATCACTTCTTCTTGCTGGGTCCAGCTGCCGGAACCTTCTTGGTGGTATCAAACAGACGAGGGATAATAGCGAGGATTGTCTGTCTGAAGCGGATGTACCACTGGATCATATCATCAAAGTATTTCTTGTCGTCAGCTGAGTTTTGCTTGCATCGATGAATGATACTTAAAACATGTTCCAGGCATGCAGTGGTATAGAGATGTTTGTCTGCCAAAGCGAATAGGCATTTTTGGCCTTCGTTTCTAGTAAACATAACGGAATTTCTCTTCGGGTCTATCTTCCCCATCTGCATCATGTTGAGATCACTTGCTGAGCCAACAGGAGAAATAGTAGGCTTTTTCTTGAAGGCACTCACTATCTCCTGATCCATCTTGGCGACTTCCATGATGTAACAAACAAGCATCTGCTTGAAGTGGTCAATGATCGGACCATATTCTGCTTCATTTGTAAGAAGAATGTTGTGCAAAATTATCCAGTCGTGTGGATTCAAGTTGGGAAGATCAGCAAGCGAAATGGCATGTTCAGTCTTGGCAGATCCTCTCAACACCTTAAATCGAATGTTAGTGAAGTTTCCTTCCATATACGGCTTGAGGACCCGAACATTGATTATCTTCTGAGCGCTCCATGTTTGATACTGTGGTTGAGCGGCCCTCAGATAGAACTCGACCAAATCCCTGTCAACCTTTAGATGAGGATGAGGGAACTCGGCAATGTTGTCAAAGGCATGGAAGACGAACGCCTTTCGGGTCAGTGGCATGTCGAACTGAGAATCGACAGAATTATCGCGATCAAGTGAAATCACTGGTTCTAGCCACAAGATGCTCGGTGTTTTGATGGCTTCTTTCAGCAACTTCTCAAGAGTCCAAGGAGCAAAAAGAGTTTTCCTACTCTCGAGAAGGTTGTGAGCTTCTTTCTATTTTCGTTCAGCTTCTTCAGCCTTTCTAGCAACCCGAGCGCTAATGTCAGCGCCCTTGTCTCGGCCTTGCTTTTTCAAAAGATTGGCAATGGTCTCTTTATCTTCATCACTCTCTTCAGCAATTTTCTTGCCCTTGTCTTTGACACCCGAACCTGAGGCTTGGCCTGTTGGAGGAGGTTCGGTTGTTTTGGTTGATGTAGAAGTAGGAGGCGGTTGAGACACATTCTCTCCCCCTTGTTTCGGAATGGACACGAAGTCAAGATGTCACACCCCAAAACTGAGAACGGCGGAAACGTTCTGGGGCGGAGGACGTCATGTATAATATCAACAACAATGTAAAGTAGTAAACAAGCAACAACATCATCCATTGCATTAATAAAATAATTATTATACAATTGTATTCTGTCAAATTTTGATAAACACTAAAGCATAAATCAAAATGAAAGATAAGTCTTGAACAAGCTCCATCTTCCTTTCTCCTTGCATCGGTATCTGTCTATGATGACCTGAGGATACAAGTAATTTTGAAAGCGAGTATCAGCTTTAAAGCTGGTGAATTCATAAGTATATAAGTGTCATTGCCTTGTTTGTGAAAATCTATTATGAAAGCCATGTAAACCTTTAAATGAAAATGTTGTGTTAAGTATGAAATCCCTAGAAAAACCCTTATTTTCTATAAGTATGAAATGTAGTCTTCTACCAACACCCGAATGTTCTGTATGTATGAAGTGTAGTCTTCTACCAAGACCCGAATGTTTTGTAAGTATGAAGTGTAGTCTTCTACCAAGACCCGAATGTTTTGTTTTGACTATGTAAAATGATAGTTTTTCCTTTCTATTGACTAGTACCAAAGTACTTAGTCTAACTCCTCGTTTATGTGAAAGATATCACAAAATAAAGTAAACAGGAAAAATATAATCATGTAAGTGTTAGCCGGAGGTACTGGTGCTAACAAGACGAATGTAAATGTTGAGGTAAGTATGAAATCCCTAGAAAACCCTTATTTTCTATAAGTATGAAATGTAGTCTTCTACCAAGACCCGAATGTTATGTACGTATGAAGTGTAGTCTTCTACCAAGACTCGAATGTTCTGTTCGTAAAATGATAGTTTTTGCTTTGTATTGACTATTACTAAAAGTGCTTAGTCTAACTCATCGTTTATGTGAATGTATCACAAAATAAAGTAAACAGGAAAAATATAATCATGTAAGTGTTATTGTCTTGGGTTACCAGGACAAACACGACATCGCTGAAGCGAAAGATAGACCGTATGGAACATCCGAAGAGTGTCCCCTCATCCTCTGTAGCGGCAGCAGGGTGGAAGGAGGGTTAGTCCCCGAATCGATCTCTTAATGCAGATCGTCAACCTAATGATCCTCCGAAGATTCACATCTCATCCACTGTTGCAAAAGTGGACAGTGGGATGGTTAGTCCCGTCACTGACTACTAAATAAGTGACAACCTTAGACATCCGTAGACGTTCATCGACCACTGGTGCTAATCAGTGGGATTCGAAATATCCCATTGAACGGGGATAGGAAAGACAATTTATACAGTAAGTACTAATAAATCATCGTCTTAGTTCTAAGTACAAGTATCCAAGGTAAGTAAATACAGGATAATGCACCTATGAAGGAGTGTTCCTGTATGGTATTCATGTAAGTATGTCCATGTAACAGGTAAGTATATGTAAACATATTCATGTATCATGTAATCCTAAGTACGTGTACTCATGTATTATGTAAGGTATTGGTATAGACTCACGAATGAACTGACTCTTGTTTGATATCTTCTGACTATCCCTATGATAGCTAACAGGAAAGTATGTGGTTGTTTAAGTAGATTTATGCACCCTCGATACGCCAGGGTGTGGGAAACTGAACGAAGGATGAAAACTATAATCTCTAACATATAAATAAACATATGCGCATAAGTATAGTTTGATTCAAAAAGGTAAAAATACTGGTTTTGCAAGTTATCTAGGAGTTTTGAACAATAATTTAAAGTGACTTGAAGTCATTATACATTTCAAAACTAATACTTCTGTTATCCAAGTATTTTAAGATAGAAAACCATTTCATGTGACACCTTTTGAAATATGTGAAATCTATTGAGTGAAAACATAGTTATAAAATACATAAAATTGATTTAATAACATACTGTTTTCTACTTGTATCCCCCCCCCATTAAAGCATTTAAAATCGCTTAAAATATTGATTAGGGGTATGAACTCACTTGATTGAAGTGGTTGATTTGTAGTAGTCGAGAGAAGAATCGAGCAGAACTTCGACAGGAAGAGTTGAAAACGCGGGAAAATATTGGGATTCTCTGGAATCTCAGGAATCTCGAGAACACAAAACCTTCCTTCAGGACTTGAAGGTCAAAACCGGGGCTTTGGGAGGGTCTCGGGGGCTTAAACGCAGAGTTTCGGCGCGAGAAAGAAGGGAACTGAGCAATGGAACTTGGAGCCCTTGAAATCTATTTATAGGGGCATTTTTGGGGTGTGCCATGTCATGGCAAGTGATGGCCACGTCGTGGGGAGTCAAACCTATCCTCTTCCATTGATTGGACGCCCTCAGTCACTTGCCGGGTCGCGGCAAGTTTGTGCCACGTCGTGGGGGCCTGACAGCCTCGGATTTTGGACCCCGAACTTGTAAAATCCGTAACTTTCGCATACGAGCTCCGTTTTCGACGTTCTTTATATGCACACGTAGCTGAAAATGTTATCTACAACTCTCATTTAGACTTCATTGGCAAATTTTGACTTTATTTTAATTATTTATTTTTAACGGGCAGGGACACAAAAATTCCGTTAAAAATCCATAACTTCTTCATCCGGTGTCCGTTTTCGTCAGACTTTTCACCGTTGCGCTACTAATGTTGAGACCTTAGATTCTCATTTAGGTTGTTTTGGTCAAAAGTATCTCGAGCTCTATTTCGAGTTTTTAGCTGTCTACTGCTATACCCGAACCTTGGAAAAATCATAACTTTCTCATATGAAGTTAGATTTGGACGTTCTTTTTATGTACGCTCACGGTTTGAGGTTATCAATAACTTCCATTTAGATACTTAAGGCTAAAACCTATTGTATTGAAACTTCACGTTTTTCGTTTAATCGGTGTTGCCGGTTTTGCCGAGAATCTTCGGTTGGTCATAACTTCTTCGTTATAACTCGGATTTTAGGGTTCTTTATATGTACGAAAACCTTGATACGATTCCTACTACTTTATTTAACCCAAATAAGATTTTAGGAAAGTTATATTTTGACCTAAATTTGATTGGTTTTACATTACATTGTCTCGAAATATCGGGTTGTCACATCATCCCCCCGTTAGAAGGAATTTCGTCCCGAAATTAGAATTTAAGCTAGGAAGTATGCACGAATGATCGAGTCGTGAGGAGGAAACTTCCTAATCGATTGGTTCTTGATGAGATTAAAACTTAATCTTGAAGATCGATTAGATCTCAAACAGGTAATTAATGATTAAACAGCAAGAACACGAAAATAAAGAACAAGTCAAGAATGAATCAAACGTGTCGAATGATAACAAAATAACCCTCAGAAGAGCTCGATTAAGAACATCAACTGTAGAGGGTTGGAGGTTTACAAGAACGATAAAAGAAATCTGTAATGCTATCGTAATTATCGTTATTCTCTAGATCGATAACCTAATATGCATGCAAGCATATACTTATATAATAAACCTAGCAAGCTCACGGTTTGGACAGGCCCAAAACCGGAGTACAAAATAAATGGACTAACAGCCGAGCCCAACGACGCAATCTTCAAACGAATCTTCAACCCAACAATCTCCCCCTTTGCGTCAATTGGAGCGAGATCTTTACTTATTACTTGGGCCAGCAGCGGAGGCAGGTACCTTCTTCTTCACAGTATTAAACAGACGCGAGATGAGAGCAAGTATCGTCTGTCTAAACCTGATGTACCATTGGATCATGTCGTTGAAGTACTTGACATCATCCGCTGCATTCTCTTTACACCTTTGGATGATCGATAGCACATGCTCTAGACAAGCAGTGGTGTAAAGATGTTTGTTAGCTAAAGCAAAGAGACATTTCTGTCCTTCTGCTCTAGTGAACATGACCGAATTGCGTCTCGGGTCGATCTTGCCCATTTGCATTTGATTGAGATCACTGGCCGATCCCACAGGAGCTATCTTCGGTTTCTTCTTGAAGACTGTGGCAATCTCCTGATCCATAAGGGCAATCTCCATGATGTAACAAACAATCATCCTCTTGAGATGGTCTATAATAGGACCATATTCTGCTTCGTTCGTCAAAAGGATGTTGTGCAAAACAATCCAATCATGAGGGTTTAAGTTCGGTAAGTCTGCCAAAGATATAAGGTGTTCAGTTCTTGCAGACCCTCGAATCACCTTGAACCGAACATTGATGAACCTTCCTTCGGTATAAGGCTTCAATACCCGAACATTCACTATCTTCTGGGCGCTCCATGTTTGATACTGAGGACGAGCAGCCTTTAGATAGAATTCGATCAACTCCCTATCAACCTCAGGGTTCGGATGAGGGACTTCAAAAATATTGGAGAAGGCGTGGAAGATATACGCCTTTTGAGTCAACGGCATGTCGAATTGCGAATCGACAGAATTATAGCAGTCGAAGGAGATCACCGGCTCGAGCCATAGGATGCTAGGAGTATCTATGGCCTCCTTTATCATTCGCTCCCGAGTCCAGGCAGGGAAGAGAGTCTTCCTGCTCTCAAGGAGATCGTGGGCGTCTTTCTTCTTGCGTTCGGCTTCTTCAGCTTCTCGCGCCACACGATTGATATCATCATCAACATTGTGACTGTTTTTACGTTTCAACATGTCCGCAATGGTTTCATCATCATCTTCATCTTCTTCCTCAGCTATGTTCTTCCCTTTATCCTTCACACCCAAACCCGAAGCTTGACCAGTCGGAGGTGGTTCGGTTGTGTGAGTAGCTTTGGAGGAAGGAGGTGGTTTCGATCCGGACTTCACTTCTCCCCCTTGTTTTGGATCGGACACGAAACTAGGTAAGCCTTCAATTTTGCTGAGAAGGTCCATGGCAGGAGCAAGTTTTTCAGCAAGGGTTCGCCTCACCGAATGATTGAGAATCGGATCGTGTGCTTCTAGGATGTTAGATAGGGCAGCGTGTACATCCGAAACACATGTTTTTATGACCTCCCGTTCGGATCGAAGAGCTTCAAGCTGTTGCTGTGAGTTTGAAAGCTGAGTGCTCTTGACCTTAAGGGCGGTGGTTTTGCTTGCCAGAATGTCCATTAATGAGTTTTCAGCTGCGAGATCCTCTTGAAGCTTAGCGAGGCGCTCATCAATGGAGGCACGAAGGGCCGAGTTGTCATCGCTAATGGATTGGCGAAGAGTAGCGAATGACTGTAACTCCGTTGAGACGAACTTGGCCAATTGCTGAACGATTGGTTCCAAAGTTGTCTTGGTGGCATCAGCGCTCTCCTGTAAGGACTTCAACAGGGAAGAGGCGTCTGAGAATAGTTTATCGACTTTTGCGGTCGCAGCCTCACATGCTTTTGTGGAGGCGTCTATGGCGGCTGTGGCTGAAGCTACAGAATCATGCTGAGCCCTGGAGAAGGCATCAACAATCTTCTGAAGAGCGGCTTCAGAGAGAGAGAGAGAGAGAGGATTGAGTGTTTGTGGATGACACAAGAAGCTTATCAACCTTCTCGTTTAGCTCCTTTAGATGTTTCTTTGTTACTGGAGCGTCATCCTCTTCGTCACTTTGAACCTGAAACAGACTAAAGTAGACCGAATAGAAGGTCATGTTTTCACTGCCAAGGAACGGGTTATCTCCATCAGAGGCATGATCTGGAGATGGTGGGGGTGGTGAAGCTGGGGGTGTGGTGGTTTGGGTAGGTTCAGGTTGAGTGTTGGTGGGGGTAGTTTCGGGTGGTGGTTTAGTGTGGGTAGGTTCGGTTGTATGCTGGGTTTTGGTTTGAGGTGGTTCGGTTACGGGTGGTGTTTCGGTTGCACTGGTATGAACCCCTGTATCAGATACGTTGGTTGTAACCTTTGCAGTGGTTGTAGTTGTATCTGTGAAAATGGGTGGTGGTATAGGGAAAGAGGTTGGAGGAATAGTGGTAGTGGGGGTTATGGTGGGAATGGAAGTAGGGATGGCTTGAGGAGGTGAAGGAACTGGTGAGACATGAATTTCCATGTCTGGGGTAGGTGATCGGGGTGGGGTGTTGCCTCTTTGAGGGGTTTCTCCTCTTTGAGAGCCGTCCGAACCCGAACGCTCGTCTTCTAGGTCACTCGAAGAGGAAGGGATAAGAAGTTTTCGCTTCGGTTGAGTCTTCCTTCTCTTCGGCTGCGGTGACTGGGCAGGTTTCGTTTGTTTCCTCTTCCTGGGAGAAGGACCTTTAGGAGATTTGGTCACTTGCTCCCCTTTTTCCGCCTTTTTTCCCCTATTAACCGGTTTGTCAGCATGATGGATGGACTTGAGCATTTCCGGTGTAAGTTCCCTAGGTCCAGTTGCCCTGAACTCCATAATCGTCCGGATGAGCCTGCTGTCAGAGGGAACATCGCCATACATTGTCTCCGGAATAGAGCCAATGAACGAAAATTTAGATGCATCAGAAACGATGATCTTCGTGGTATGAAACGTACCGATCGAAGACATCGATGCACCAGCAGCAGTTGGGACATCAAGCTTATCCATCTCCCATTTGGTGATAAGAATCCAGAACCGGGCATACGATACCTCAGAATGTCGTAATGAAGAAGAAAGGCTCTGGATGAGCTGTTTCCAGAGGACCAACCCAAAGTCTAGATTGACTCCGTTGTAAATTGCATACATAATCGACAGGAACAGTCGACTTGAACCATCGGATCCTGAGCTCCGTTCAGATAAGCCCTTGAAGAGGATTGTGAACATGCCGTTCCGCTGTGGCGGCAAGCAGGATTTCTTGAACTTCGCAACGGAGGTGAACACCTCCGTGTACCCCATATTATAGAACATGTTGTACAGATGCCCAATCGGAATCGTCTCCGGATTGATTCTTGTAGGATCAGCAGCCAACCCTAGCAGTGTGCAGAAACGTTGTCGAGAAATGGAGGTCTTGTGATCAGCAACCTCGAAGAACACCCGCTCGACTGCTTTGTCGTAGTGTGCAGTCGCATACACCTGCGATAGAATCTCCATGGGCACAGACTCAATCCTGGAGAGAGCTGGAGCGATTTGGGAGTACTTCAGGCACTCGATGATCGGCGACATATAAGAGTCGTACGCCAGAGGGTTTAGATCGATCACCAAGCATTGTCGTGGACGAATAGGAAGGATGTGTGAGGTAGCATGGACTGAGGATGATTCTGCCATTGTTGAAGGTAGTAGAAGAAGATGAACAGTAAAGCTTTTGGGATGTTTTTGCTCTCTTGAAAATCCGGATGCAGTAAAGAGGTAAATGGAAGTATTGACTGCCTTTTATAGTGGGTGAAAGGAGAGAGAAAAATCGTTTCAAATCTTCTACGGAAATACGAAAGGGTTTCCGGAATGACAGATGCGTGACAGTTAAGGCATGCGATGATCACGTAGGAGAGAGAGTGTCAGATTCCTAGGATCACGCCGCCCATGATGTCAGTAAAAGAGTGGGCGTTTAAAATTCACGCGCCTTTAAGGGCCAGAGAGGTGTCGCTTGAAATTCGCACACGCGTCCATGATGTCAGTAAAAGAGTGGGCGTTTAAAATTCACACGCGCCCCTTTTTTTTACCACCGGTTGAAATTCAATCCTTTTATTTCCCGCCTGAGTCAGCAATCCTTAATCTTATCTTCGAAATGGCATCTTTTGAATTAATTGCCCACGTGGATGATTTTTGACCACAGCTTGATAATTAACAACCAAAGCAATAATACAACCTGTAATAATTAGTAACGGAATTTTGGAAAATCAAAGATTTTCGTGCTAAGAGTGTAAAAAAAAAAAGAAATAAAACAACTCTTTTTAGGAATAAATGTGATGTCAATAATGACACGAAACAAGTGATCCCGGGCACGAATCTCTTCCTTCAAGATCAAGAGAGACCTTAAAGTGTTTATGTGGATTCCCGTTGAATGGCGATCAAACATTTATTAATAAATGTTGAAAGGCTTCTTTTAATTAGGCTAATTAAGGGTGGCTTTCGCTTTGATTCAGCAATTCTAATCTTGAAATAAGAAAGAAAGTGAACAAAGTACTTGTGAGACCGGTGTAGTCTGTTGAACAAGTAGGTAGGAATTAATTTTAAATAGCTTGGAAAATATAAAATCTCAAATAAAAAAAATTAAAAACTGGATACCAAGGGAAGAAATGTTATGGTGTTTAACAATTTCATAGGAATCACACAAAATAAAATTTGAGATTTCAGCTAGGATACATCCGTCAATTCGTTGGTGAAAACTTGAGCAAATTAATTGTTCACCGTCAATTCTTTAGGTGTTGAATTTTGGGTTTCACTCAGCTCGTAGTGGCACGAAACTAAGATCATAAACACAGATGTTGTGTAACCATAAACCTCAGTGGTGATTTCTGAGAGTCTCAAGGGTTACGTTGATGAAACGAAGGTAATGGAGAAATGTAATGGAGATGGTGTAAGAAAGGAAAGTACCTCTGCTGCGAAAATAAGGACCAAGCAGAAAAACTCTTATCTCTTGTGAGAAGAGAGTGAGGTAGCTCATGATTAGAATAAAGGTGACAGCCTAATTGGGAAGACAAGGTTTGTTTGTACCAAGTCATTAAGGCTTTTATTCAGAATCTTATGAGGCTTGGGACACATACAACAGCATGCTTCTAGGGACACGTAAGTAATTCAACAATTATATCCCCATAGACGAACAAACACAAAAAAAATAAGAAAATATTTTTGGAGTTTTTGATATAAATAAATAGAAGAAAAAAATAAGCAAGAAAAAATAGACTTAGAAAGAGTAAAAAAAACTTTTGAAAAATTTAGTAACCGAACCCGAACGTTCGGTTGGTTTCGGTTGGGAAAAAGTTGAAAAACCGAACCCGAGCGTTCGGTTGGTTTCGGTTCAAGAAAATTTTGAAAAACTGAACCCGAGCGTTCGGTTGGTTTCGGTTCAAGAAAATTTTGAAAAACCGAACCCGAGCGTTCGGTTGGTTTCGGTTCAAGAAAATTTTGAAAAACCGAACCCGAACCTTCGGTAGGTTTCGGTTTTGGAAAATTTTGAGAAACCGAACCCGAACCTTCGGTAGGTTTCGGTTTTGGAAAATTTTAGAAAACCAATGAATTTAGACATGCAATCAGAAAATACTTTTAACAATAAGATACACAACTTTGTAAAAGAAATATACAACCAAGAAAACTACCTTTGTGGTGATGAGCGAGTCAGATGATTTAACCGAACCTGAACGTTCGGTCAATTTTGCTTCTTACGTTTGAGGTTGAGAGGTAGTTTGAGGTACTGACTCTGATTCCATCATACCTAGCCCTTGCAATATTCTGTTGAATGACGCTTCAGGAAGAGCTTTGGTAAAGACGTTAGCCAGTTCATCAGTGGTTCTTACGAAGTGAACTTCGACGTTTCCATCTTCCACGTGATCTTTGATGAAGTGATACCTCAGTGCTATGTGTTTGGTTTTAGAGTGTTGCACTGGGTTATGACAGATCCTAATTGCACTTTCAGAGTCTCAATATAGTGGGATCTTCTTCATATAGTGCAGGATGCAGCGGCTATGTATTCCGCTTCGGCAGTAGACAACGACACGCACGTTTGTTTCTTGGATTGCCAGCTAACCAACTTCCCGTCAAGGAATTGACAGCCGCCAGTGGTGCTTTTTCTGTCGAGTCCACATCCTCCAAGGTCTGCATCTGAATAGGCTTGAACGAAAAAGCCTGAGTTGGAAGGATACCATAGACCTAAGGAGGCAGTTCGCTTGAGATAGCGTAGAATGTTCTTCACTGCAAGCATGTGAGGTTCACGTGGGTTTGCCTGAAATCTAGCACAATAACATACAGAGAACATGATGTCAGGCCTGCTAGCAGTAAGATACATTAGTGAGCCTATCATTTGACGATAGAGTGTGATATCAACAGCCGGTTTGTCTAGGGATGGATTTAGCTTGGTGCCGAATGCCATTGGGACTTTGACTTTGGAGTCTCCCATCATACCAAACTTTGCTAGGAGAGTCTTCGTGTAAGCTTCCTGATTGATAAAGATGCCTTCGGGTCCCTGTCTAATATTTAAACCAAGGAAAAAGTTAATAGGACCCATTGAGCTCATTTCAAATTTAGTCTCCATCAGCTTTCTGAATTCAGCTGTTAGGCTGGGATTCGTTCAGCCAAAGATGATGTCATCGACATAAATTTGAACTATCATAAGGTGGTTACCTTCCTTTTTGCGAAAGAAGGTTGGGTCAACCGAACCTTGTTTGAATTTAGACATCTTTAAGAATTTAGTTAGCGTTTCATACCAGGCTCTCGGAGCTTGTTTGAGGCCATACACAACTTTATCCAGAATGTAGCAATGATTTGGATATTTTTCGTTCACGAACCCAGGAGGTTGCTCCACATACACAGTTTCTTCAAGTTCTCCATTAAGAAATGCACACTTGACGTCCATTTGGAAAACTTCAAAGTTTTTGTGGGCAGCGTAAGCAAGAAATATTCTGACAGATTCCAGCCTAGCTACAGGAGCGAAAGTCTCTTCATAATCAATCCCTTCCTCCTGACAATATCCCTTTACTACCAGACGAGCTTTGTTCCTTATAACATTCCCTTCCTTGTCCATTTTATTCCTAAAGACCCATTTGAGACCAACAACCGAGGCATCTGAAGGAGTTGGAATGAGGCGCCAGACTTTGTTCCTTTCAAATTCGTTCAGTTCGTCTTGCATTGCTTGAACCCAATCGGAGTGATTGAGAGCAGTGTTAACTGTCTTCGGTTCAACTTTTGATACGAATGAGTTAAACATACAAAACTCAACTTTGGAAAATAAGGATGTCTGTTTTGCCTTGAGTTGGGATCGGGTCAGGACCTTTTTAGAGACATCACCAACCACTTGAGAGATAGGATGATCTCTGGTCCATTTGACAAGAGGAGGGTAGTTTGGATCAAAGGTGGGGTCGAGTTCAGTGTTGATCATTTCTTCTGGCTCGGATTGGCTTTCGTAGTCGAGCGTCATATCAGCTTGCTCCCCCTCGATAGATGAGCTTTCTGGAATGTTTGGAGAAACTTGAGGTCCAGAGGTTTCTTGTGGTGCTTGGTATTCAGGCGTTGATGCACCTTCGGTTGGTGAAGCACTTTCGGTTGGAGAAGTGCTTTCGGTTGCAGTTGTAGATCTTGGCTCCCCCTCAACATGTGAGCTTGGCTCCCCCTCGACTGAAGCATCATTGGATGGAGGTTTATCAGAATTCGATCCTCCTTCGTTCATTCTCCTGGCAGCTTCTTCGACAATTTGCTTCATATGGTCTACCTTGTTGTCTGTTGCGCCTGCTTCTGAGAGAGTAGCTTTCTCTAGTTCGTCAAATAGCTCCATAAACTTCTCGAATAGATTCGCGATCGAGACTGTGACCTGGCCAGTTTGAGGAAAGATTTCCCCAGCGGTGTCTTCTTTGGCCTGTAGCTTTTTGACATAGCTATCGTCAAAAGTCACGTAATAGGTTTCTTCGATTTTTCTCGAACGCTTGTTTAGGACTTTGTATGCTTTAGATGTGAGAGAGTAGCCCAGAAAGATTCCATTGTCGGCTTTGACATCGAACTTGTTGCGGTGTTCTTTAGAGTTAAAGATGAAACACCGTGAGCCGAACACGTGGAAAAATTTCACATTGGGCTTCCTGTTGTTGAGAATCTCATAAGGTGTGAGCGTGTGTCACACCCCAAAACCAAGAACGGCGGAAACGTTCTGGGGCGGAGGACGTCATGTATAGTATCACAACACAGTAAATGTAAACAAGCAAACAACATCATCCATTGCATTAAATATATAATTTTAATACAAGTGTGTTCTGTACAGTTATAGACACCAAAAATAATGAAACACAAAATAATATGAGATGAGTCTTGAATGCACTCCATCTTCTCAAAAGCTGGCCTCGGTACCTGTCTACTGATGACCTGAGAATACAAGTTATTTTGAAAGAGTTTATCAGCATTAAGCTGGTGAGTTCATAAGTATTTTAGTGTCAATGTTTCTTGTAAAAACGTTTGAACCTGTCTCAATGTATAAGTTTGTAAAAATGTAAGCAAATGTTTGAAAGTGTTTGTAAAAGTTTGAATCTCTCAGAAAATCCTATATTTTCTATAAAAGTAACCTTCTATCAAGGCTAAACTGTTTTGTAAACTTGTCTGTTGTAAAAGTGTGTAATTACCCAAGTATAACTATCATTGGTTAAAAATATAGTTTGTACACTAATGCTTACGTGAAATTATCACTAAAATATGTAATGGGTAATTCATTGTAGTACTGTAGCTTTGTATAATAAGACTACTTCTGCACTAAATACTACTACCTTAAACCGGATTTATATTAAGGCATAATGTGATAAATTGCACCATGCTATCGACTGGTAACAACGACATAATGAATGGTCGCAATAAAAGAAATGAGGTTTGGCACCCGCAGACCTGCAGGTCCGGCTGTAGCTAGCAGCAAGGTGTAGGATAGTCAATCCAGTATAGATCTATACGCAAACTCACGCTCTCCCTCCAAGAGAATTCTGGCTAAAACTCGGGCCATGACATTTAAGGCATGCCCGATACAGTGGATCACAATTATTACGTATTTATGTATATGTATTGTTTCTCGTATATCTGTATATGTATTGTTTCTCGTATATCTGTATATGTATTATTTCTAGTATATCTGTATATGTATTGTTTCTAGTATATCTGTATATGTATTGTTTCTAGTATATCTGTATATGTATTGTTTCTAGTATATCTGTATATGTATTGTTTCTAGTATATCTGTATATGTATGATCCTGCGTTACCCCGATGGTAACCAGCTAATGATGTACTGAAGAATATGGATATGGAAGTACTTTTATGTCTATACATGTATATATGATATATAAGTAATATGGAAATGACCTTCGGATGGTCACCCGAAATCCCACCAGACCACATCCAAATCGAGGAAAAGGAAATAGGGCGGATGGCATTCCTAAGCCTTTTGAACATTATTTATATATCTATACTTATATGGGCATGCAATTGTATATGTAAAGCATAAATAAGTTTTCATAAAACATTTTGAAGCATAAATATAATTTCAAGAGAAGATTGATTTGATGTCGATCTATAAATCATTTTGAAAGCATAAGTTGATAAAACAGTTTAAGTAAAATAAGCATTTGATTGAATCACAGTCTATAAGTAAGTTTGGATAGTAAAACAGTTTGTAAAACATTTCAAAGTAAGGCATTTTGATAAACAGCTTGAACAGTGTGAAAATCGTTGTTTTCCTAGTTATTAATCACATGTGATTAAACACAATCACATGTGATTGAAGTAATAACTTATAAGTATTTGACTTGTATTCCCCCCCATAAAGTATTTAAAACACTTAAAATCATTTCAAAGGTTGATTCAAGGGGTATGAACTCACTTGTGGTGAGTCGTTTGAATTGCAGTGTCGGCTACCGTGCTAGGTGACAAACGGAGACTGGTTTACACGCACGAGCCTAGTTATCATATAATAAGCATATATATAACCAATTAGACAAATAATAACTTAAATAAATAAGTTAAGACACTTAGAAAACATTTAAACACTTTTATGAGTGTTTAAGGTTCAAATGGTTGCATCTAAGTTGCTACGGGACAAGGCAAAAAGGGTTTGAAACATCAAAGGGCCTTGTATAGGAGTTCACCACCCAACAAACCCCACACCTTGGAGTTTACGGCCGTAAACTCATAGGTTTATGGCCGTGAACTCCTCAAATGGTGTTTTTGGGTGTTTTGTGGTGTTATCTTGACCCTAGAACACTCCTAGCTTTATTGGAATAACACATGAAGTAGTTTAAGGCTTTAGAACACTCCATATGGGAGTTTACGGCCTAAGGTCCTTCACCTTAGAGTTTACGGCCGTAAACTCTAGGAATTTAATTGGTTTGTGGCACTTAAACATCAAGAATGGCATCCATGAATTTATCTAAGGCTAATGGGGACAAGAGACACACTTTGGTGCCTTCACTTGGAGTTTACGGCCCAAGTCATGTTCCTTGGCCGTAAACTCCTTTCAAGGAGTGATTTCTATGTGTTCTACTCTCCATTCTAGTCCCAAAGGTGCAAGGTAAATTGTCTAAAGGCCTTAGGTGTGCTTGGAATGATTTTTGTCCCACAAAAAGGGGTTTACGGCCCAAGAAAGGTTCTTGGCCGTAAACTCCTAAAAACTTATGGTTTTTATGGGCTTTTGATGTTCTAAACAAGCACAAGTACTAGTAGTTAAAGTCCTTAAGCATTTGGGGAAGATTTGGGGCACTTTAAGCCCTTGAAAAGGGGTTTACGGCCCAAGGGAGTTCCTTGGCCGTAAACTCCTAGAACTTGTGTTTCTTGGATGCATTTAGGCCTATAAAGATCATACACTAAGTCCTTTACAAGTCCTCTAACATAGGAATGGGTCTAGAAGGCATTAAAGTTCCATTTTGGAGTTTACTCCCCAAGAACGTTCTTGGGCGGTAAACTCCCGGATCTTGATATCTAGACAAGTAATTGTTGTTAATATGCATTAAACAAGTATTGAAACACATATAGAAAAGTAGACTCACAATCTGGGATGAAAACCCGAAGATCCGTCAGAGAGAATATGGCTTTTCTCTATTTGGAATTGTGAATAATGAATTAATTAAATTCAGAAAACTATTTATAGTCCTGGAATATTTTGGCAGAAAATATTTTTATTCCTGACGTTGGACTGTAACAGTATGAAACTTGGAATGCCCAAGTTTCACAATACCATGAGTACCCACTCTCCTGATATCATCTAAAACATAAACCCTAATGTACACAAACTTGTTTGGAAAAGCTTGAAAATCACTGAAACTGAACCTGCTTCTATTGAATAGATGAGGTTCATACAATGGAAATTTCGGGTTGTCACATCATCCCCCTGCTAGAGGGAATTTCGTCCCGAAATTAGAATTTAAGCAAATAAAAGTTACAAACAATTAAGCGAAAAGATGAGGGTATTTCAACTTCATCTGATCCTCGCGTTCCCAAGTGAATTCCGGTCCTCGCTTGGCGTTCCAGCGAACCTTCACGATAGGGATACGGCTTTGTTTCGTCTGCTTGACCTCACGGTCCATGATCTCTACAGGTTCTTCCACGAAGTTGAGGCTCTCATTGATCTCGATCTCGTCGAGTGGGATTACGAGAGTCTCGTCAGACAGACACTTTTTCAAGTTGGATACGTGGAATGTAGAATGTACGTTACGCAGTGTGTCGGGTAGATCAAGTTTGTAAGCTACGGGGCTGACTCTGGCAAGAATCTCGAAAGGCCCTATGTACCTCGGATTAAGCTTCCCACGCTTGCCGAAGCGTATCAAGCCTTTCCAGGGTGAGACTTTGAGAAGGACTCGGTCTCCCACCTGAAATTCCAAAGGTTTTCTTCGTTTGTCGGCGTAGCTCTTCTGTCGGTCTCTAGAGGCTTTTAATCGTTCACGGATTTGAACGTTTTTCTCTGTCGTTTCCCGAATGATTTCTGGACCAGTGAGAGTACTGTCGGAAGCTTGCCCTCTCGCTAATTGGGTATCACCAACCTCAGTCCAGCACAGAGGGGATCTGCACTTGCGGCCGTAGAGAGCTTCGAATGGAGCAGCCTTGATGCTCGTGTGATAACTGTTATTATAGGAAAATTCGACAAGGGGTAAATGAGTATCCCATGCCTTCCCAAAATCAATCACACAGGCTCGCAACATATCTTCCAGTGTTTGGATGGTTCTCTCACTCTGTCCGTCGGTCTGTGGATGGTAGGCTGTGCTCATGTCCAGCCTTGTTCCCAGGGAACGTTGTAGGGATTGCCAAAATCTTGAAGTGAACCTACTATCTCTATCGGAGATAATGGAAATAGGTACACCATGCAACCGTACAATTTCCCTAATGTATGTTCTCGTAAGTTTTTCCATCTTGTCGGTTTCTTTGATAGGCAGGAAGTGTGCAGACTTGGTCAATCTATCAACGATGACCCATATGGTGTCAAGTCCACCCGTCGTCTTGGGTAACTTGGTTATGAAATCCATAGTGATCCGCTCCCACTTCCATTCCGGGATCTCTGGTTGTTGCAGTAAACCAGAGGGCTTCTGGTACTCGACCTTAACCTTTGCGCAAGTAAGGCATTTACTCACGAAGGTAGCAATCTCTGCTTTCATATTAGGCCACCAGTATAGCTTTTTCAGATCCAGATACATCTTATCTGCACCTGGGTGGACGGAATACCGAGTGTTGTGCGCCTCGGTCATGACCAAGTCTCGGAAACCACCGTGTTTCGGTGTCCAGATCCGGTTCATGAAATATAAAGCTCCGTCACCCTTGGCTTCGAAGTTCTTGTCCATTCCCCTAAGGGATTCACTCGACACATTTTCAGGTTTCATGGCCTCAAGCTGAGCCACCTGAATTTACTTAGTCAAGTGTGAATGGATGGTTATTGATAATGACTTGACCTTGCGACCAGAATATTCTTTCCGACTTAGGGCGTCTGTTACTACGTTGGCTTTACCCGGATGATAACGAATATCGCATTCATAGTCACTGAGTAGCTCGACCCACCGTCGTTGTCTCATGTTGAGTTCCTTCTGATCGAAAATGTTTTGTAAACTCTTGTGGTCGGTAAAGATAGTGCTCTTCGTTCCATATAGGTAATGTCTCCAGATCTTCAGAGTAAACACTACTGCTCCTAGTTCAAGATCGTGGGTCGTGTAGTTAACCTCGTGTGTCTTCAACTGTCTCGAGGCGTAGGCGATGACCTTACCTCGCTGCATCAGAACACATCCGAGTCCTTGATTGGATGCATCGCAATAAACAACGAAGTCTTCTATTCCTTCTGGAAGGGATAGTATTGGTGCGGTGCACAAGGCTCGTTTGAGAGTTTGGAACGCTCTTTCTTGCTTCTCTTCCCAGTCAAAGGCCACGCCTTTCTGGGTCAGGGTCGTAAGAGGCTTTGCTATTCGTGAGAAGTTCTGAATGAATCTGCGGTAGTAGCCAGCGAGACCTAGAAATTGACGAATTTCTGTAGGTGTCTTTGGTGCTGACCAGTTCTCAATGGCTTTTATTTTGGATGGGTCCACGTGGATTCCTTCTTCGCTAACCACGTGTCCTAAGAATTCGACTCTTCGGATCCAAAATTCACATTTCAAGAACTTCGCATAAAGTTTCTCCTTTCGTAGTGTCTCTAGAACTTGTCGTAGATGATCACCATGCTCCTTCTTACTTCGAGAGTAGATCAGGATGTCGTCAATGAAAACGATGACGAACTGATCTAAGTAAGGTCGGCATACTCTATTCATCAGATCCATGAAGACTGCGGGCGCATTGGTCAATCCGAATGGCATCACCACGAACTCGTAGTGTCCGTAACGAGTTCGGAAGGCTGTCTTCGGCACATCCTCCTCGAGCACTCGTAACTGGTGATATCCGGATCTCAGATCTATCTTGGAAAAATAGTTCGCCCCTTGCAGTTGGTCGAATAGATCATCTATGCGTGGCAGAGGGTAACGATTTTTGATCGTCAATTTGTTGAGTTCTCTGTAGTCAATACACATACGGAATGATCCGTCTTTCTTCTTAACGAACAAGAACGGTGCTCCCCAAGGTGAGAAACTTGGTCTTATAAAGCCCTTGCTGAGCAGTTCGTTAAGTTGACCAGAGAGTTCTTGCATCTCGGCTGGTGCTAAACGGTAGGGCGACTTGGCTACTGGGGTAGCTCCTGGGACTAAGTCTATTCTGAACTCGACTTGTCGTTGCGGAGGTAACCCGGGTAGTTCTTCTGGGAAAATGTCGGGGAAGTCGCTCACTACAGGGAGGTTCTTTAGTTCTTTCGTTTCTAGGTTCGTGTCGACGACGTGAGCAAGAAATGTGTGGTATTCTTTGCGCAGATATTTCTATGCTTGAATACTAGATATAATGCGAAGACTTGCACCAGGTTTGTCGCCATAGACTATAAGAGTTTCGTTAGACGGGAGGTTTAGTCGGACTGCTTTCTCGTAGCACATGATGTCGGCGCGATGAAGACTTAACCAATCCATGCCGATAATAACGTCGAAACTTTTTATTGAGACCGGCATAAGGTCGATTGGGAATGAATGGTTATCTAAGGTTAGAAGACAACCTAAGTATATGCTATTAGTACTTTCAGTTTTCCCATTGGCCATCTCTACTGTGAATTGTTCATTAAGTGCGTGTGGTTGTTGCTTAAGCATGCGAGCAAATTTGTGGTTTACAAAGCTTCGCTCCGCTCCACTATCGAACAGAATGCATGCATAGGAGTTATCAAGGAGGAACATACCAGTCACCACTGTCGGGTCAGCAACTGCTTCCCCGTGGCCTATTGCTAGTACCCTCCCTGCTCCTCCTGTATTCCTCGCCTTTGGGCAGTCCCTTTTAAAGTGGCCTGTTTGGCCACATCCATAGCAAGTTGGGCTCACGCCAGAGCCAGGAACTTGGGAGATCGGTTTCGTCGGGAACCTACAGAATCGGACGGTGTGTCCTTTTTTGTGGCAGTTAGAACACTGCATTTCACGGCAGGCGCCGTTATGGTGGAAGTTGCACTTGTTGCACTTCGGCAAACTTCCAGAATACTGCTTCCCAGGAGCAGTAACAGCAGTAGGGGCTACCGCAGCATGTACTGCTACGATTTGTTGTTTCTTTGAAGCACGCTGCTTCTTCTTCTCATCCCAAAACTCCAGCTTGGTGCCAGCGGGTTTAGAGGGTTCCGGGATGGCTAGGGTGGTTGTAGTTGTAGGGGTCTTGACTCCATGGTCAATAAGTCTTTGTGCCAATCGCTTGGCACTGTCGAAAGTAGCAGGGTTGGATGCTAAGACATTCCCCTGGTACGGAGGTACTAGCCCCCATATATACCGCTCAATCTTTTTCCCCTCAGTGGGAACCATGTTGGGGCATAGGGCCACCAGTTCGCTAAAGCGGGCAGTGTAAGCGATCACGTTGGTGCCCTTCATTGTCAGATTCCAGAGTTCATGTTCTAACTTCTGGACTTCGCCCCTAGGGCAGTACTCCTCAGTCATGAGGTCCTTCATCGTTGCCCAGCCCATGTCGTTAGCCACGACGAGAGTTAGGGCTTTGACGTGGCCGTTCCACCACGTTAGGGCTTTATCCTCGAAGGTGCACGCGGCATATTTCACTTTAAATGCAGCCGGGCACGAACATATTTCGAAGACTGATTCAGTCTTCTCGAACCATTGCGAGAGGGCAATGACTCCGCTGGTGCCATAGAAAGGCTTCGGCTTGCAGTTTGTGAAATCCTTGTAAGAGCACTCTCTCGAGCGCACATGGATTTCAGCTGGGATAGATTCAATAGGGGTTCCACCTCTGCTAGCATCCGATGAGTGATACTGAGCCATGGCAGTTGTCACTGCTGCAGCTACGGCAGCATTCAGGGCTGTAGTATCGATGACTGCAGGTGGTGGAGGCGGTGGAGGTACAAGATTATTCCTATTTCTGGGAGACTTGCGAGGAGGCATCCTTCAGCTATACGTTTATAAAAACAATAAGGATGATAAGAATCAATTTGTAAGCAAAGTGAGAGTGACCCATGGACTAACTAACCATAGCCCAACAGTTTGAATGAGTGTTTGAAATCACAATAAGGAATATCAGTACAAATACACAGGTGTACAAATTTTTCCCACAAATTAGGTAGATTTCAATAGTACGGGTATTACTGATGTAATAAGTTCAAGGAAAATCGACCTAACCGTAGGTCTTACATCATACCATAAGGACAAGACTGACAGTCCTAGATTCGTAATTAAAGTATCGAAAGTTAGGAATATTTTACAGACAAGTGCTACTTAAAGCACATAAGTTCAAGGCTATCCCTAAATCAAAAGAGAGAGATGTACTAGACATCATCTAATGGCGATGGGAATTCCTCGGGCGATCCCTGAGGTCGGACACTTGGCGAAACACCTCTTGAAGGTGTCGGTCCTGAGCTCTCTGACGAGCTCGAAGTTCTAAGACTTCAGCACGGGAGGCAGCCAGCTGTTGCTGCAGAGTTTCGTTGGTTCTCCGGGTCCGTTCCATGTCTTCTTCGAGACGGCGAATGCAGACTGTATTGACGCCTGAATTGGCATCAATCTCCATGACCCGGTCGATGGCTGCTCGACCTTGCTCGACATTACGAGCTATTCTGCGGATGATCACCGGCAGAGCTCTGTCAGCAGAGCCACCATCGCTGATGTTGTAAAAGGTTCGGTCCCCAAAGTATGGTAAGGTCTGACCCTGCTCATCACTCCAGCGATTCAGATTGTTCGCCCACATGGGAGTAGGGCCTGGAAACGCTGGTCGAGGGTTGTTGTTCGGGGCTTGACCTACTAGCGGTAGGTTGTTGACTTCAGGCTCGGAGTCGGATCCATCAGAAAAGCCTTCTGCGAGGTGATCATCCAAAGGGATTGGATGCTCATCTTCAGGCTCTTCATCGATCCATCCGGCATTGCCTTCATTGGGGAAGTACGGGTCGCCATGATGAAATCCAGCCATTTAGATCTACGCGAGAAGAGAGGTATAAGAATGTAGTATACGTGTAACTAATAGCACAAAATACTTCTATAGTATTTTAAGGTTAAGTTCTACTGATCTTCTTGTGGTATTGTTGGTAAGTTTTTAGACTTGTTAACATATCACAACCATTCTAGGGCATATTCTAATCACTCCTAGGACCAGCATAGTTGATCAGGCTATGCCATTCCAAGGACTGGCCATACATCCCCGAGCTCACTTGTGATATTCAACAATCGTAATACTTTTGTTCTTGTCATTGCGACACTGATATTAGTATGAATGTAGACTAGTATACTTAATTAAATATTTTATTATTTAAAGTATAGACTCTTGGTCAGAGTGTTTTAGTCCCTTTTGGGTTTATAGATTAGTATATCTTTTATGGGTTGATATACTTGATTCACTATAAACAATGCTCTGATACCAATCTGTCACACCCCAAAACCAAGAACGGCGGAAACGTTCTGGGGCGGAGGACGTCATGTATAGTATCACAACACAGTAAATGTAAACAAGCAAACAACATCATCCATTGCATTAAATATATAATTTTAATACAAGTGTGTTCTGTACAGTTATAGACACCAAAAATAATGAAACACAAAATAATATGAGATGAGTCTTGAATGCACTCCATCTTCTCAAAAGCTGGCCTCGGTACCTGTCTACTGATGACCTGAGAATACAAGTTATTTTGAAAGAGTTTATCAGCATTAAGCTAGTGAGTTCATAAGTATTTTAGTGTCAATGTTTCTTGTAAAAACGTTTGAACCTGTCTCAATGTATAAGTTTGTAAAAATGTAAGCAAATGTTTGAAAGTGTTTGTAAAAGTTTGAATCTCTCAGAAAATCCTATATTTTCTATAAAAGTAACCTTCTATCAAGGCTAAACTGTTTTGTAAACTTGTCTGTTGTAAAAGTGTGTAATTACCCAAGTATAACTATCATTGGTTAAAAATATAGTTTGTACACTAATGCTTACGTGAAATTATCACTAAAATATGTAATGGGTAATTCATTGTAGTACTGTAGCTTTGTATAATAAGACTACTTCTGCACTAAATACTACTACCTTAAACCGGATTTATATTAAGGCATAATGTGATAAATTGCACCATGCTATCGACTGGTAACAACGACATAATGAATGGTCGCAATAAAAGAAATGAGGTTTGGCACCCGCAGACCTGCAGGTCCGGCTGTAGCTAGCAGCAAGGTGTAGGATAGTCAATCCAGTATAGATCTATACGCAAACTCACGCTCTCCCTCCAAGAGAATTCTGGCTAAAACTCGGGCCATGACATTTAAGGCATGCCCGATACAGTGGATCACAATTATTACGTATTTATGTATATGTATTGTTTCTCGTATATCTGTATATGTATTGTTTCTCGTATATCTGTATATGTATTATTTCTAGTATATCTGTATATGTATTGTTTCTAGTATATCTGTATATGTATTGTTTCTAGTATATCTGTATATGTATTGTTTCTAGTATATCTGTATATGTATTGTTTCTAGTATATCTGTATATGTATGATCCTGCGTTACCCCGATGGTAACCAGCTAATGATGTACTGAAGAATATGGATATGGAAGTACTTTTATGTCTATACATGTATATATGATATATAAGTAATATGGAAATGACCTTCGGATGGTCACCCGAAATCCCACCAGACCACATCCAAATCGAGGAAAAGGAAATAGGGCGGATGGCATTCCTAAGCCTTTTGAACATTATTTATATATCTATACTTATATGGGCATGCAATTGTATATGTAAAGCATAAATAAGTTTTCATAAAACATTTTGAAGCATAAATATAATTTCAAGAGAAGATTGATTTGATGTCGATCTATAAATCATTTTGAAAGCATAAGTTGATAAAACAGTTTAAGTAAAATAAGCATTTGATTGAATCACAGTCTATAAGTAAGTTTGGATAGTAAAACAGTTTGTAAAACATTTCAAAGTAAGGCATTTTGATAAACAGCTTGAACAGTGTGAAAATCGTTGTTTTCCTAGTTATTAATCACATGTGATTAAACACAATCACATGTGATTGAAGTAATAACTTATAAGTATTTGACTTGTATTCCCCCCCATAAAGTATTTAAAACACTTAAAATCATTTCAAAGGTTGATTCAAGGGGTATGAACTCACTTGTGGTGAGTCGTTTGAATTGCAGTGTCGGCTACCGTGCTAGGTGACAAACGGAGACTGGTTTACACGCACGAGCCTAGTTATCATATAATAAGCATATATATAACCAATTAGACAAATAATAACTTAAATAAATAAGTTAAGACACTTAGAAAACATTTAAACACTTTTATGAGTGTTTAAGGTTCAAATGGTTGCATCTAAGTTGCTACGGGACAAGGCAAAAAGGGTTTGAAACATCAAAGGGCCTTGTATAGGAGTTCACCACCCAAAAAACCCCACACCTTGGAGTTTACGGCCGTAAACTCATAGGTTTATGGCCGTGAACTCCTCAAATGGTGTTTTTGGGTGTTTTGTGGTGTTATCTTGACCCTAGAACACCCCTAGCTTTATTGGAATAACACATGAAGTAGTTTAAGGCTTTAGAACACTCCATATGGGAGTTTACGGCCTAAGGTCCTTCACCTTAGAGTTTACGGCCGTAAACTCTAGGAATTTAATTGGTTTGTGGCACTTAAACATCAAGAATGGCATCCATGAATTTATCTAAGGCTAATGGGGACAAGAGACACACTTTGGTGCCTTCACTTGGAGTTTACGGCCCAAGTCATGTTCCTTGGCCGTAAACTCCTTTCAAGGAGTGATTTCTATGTGTTCTACTCTCCATTCTAGTCCCAAAGGTGCAAGGTAAATTGTCTAAAGGCCTTAGGTGTGCTTGGAATGATTTTTGTCCCACAAAAAGGGGTTTACGGCCCAAGAAAGGTTCTTGGCCGTAAACTCCTAAAAACTTATGGTTTTTATGGGCTTTTGATGTTCTAAACAAGCACAAGTACTAGTAGTTAAAGTCCTTAAGCATTTGGGGAAGATTTGGGGCACTTTAAGCCCTTGAAAAGGGGTTTACGGCCCAAGGGAGTTCCTTGGCCGTAAACTCCTAGAACTTGTGTTTCTTGGATGCATTTAGGCCTATAAAGATCATACACTAAGTCCTTTACAAGTCCTCTAACATAGGAATGGGTCTAGAAGGCATTAAAGTTCCATTTTGGAGTTTACTCCCCAAGAACGTTCTTGGGCGGTAAACTCTCGGATCTTGATATCTAGACAAGTAATTGTTGTTAATATGCATTAAACAAGTATTGAAACACATATAGAAAAGTAGACTCACAATCTGGGATGAAAACCCGAAGATCCGTCAGAGAGAATATGGCTTTTCTCTATTTGGAATTGTGAATAATGAATTAATTAAATTCAGAAAACTATTTATAGTCCTGGAATATTTTGGCAGAAAATATTTTTATTCCTGACGTTGGACTGTAACAGTATGAAACTTGGAATGCCCAAGTTTCACAATACCATGAGTACCCACTCTCCTGATATCATCTAAAACATAAACCCTAATGTACACAAACTTGTTCGGAAAAGCTTGAAAATCACTGAAACTGAACTTGCTTCTATTGAATAGATGAGGTTCATACAATGGAAATTTCGGGTTGTCACAGCGTGAATCGCTTGTTGAGATAGGACCTGTTCTGTGTAAAACAAGCAGCAGAAATAGCATCAGCCCAAAAATAAAGAGGTAAGGAAGCAAAACTTAGCATAGTTCGGGCAGCTTCACACAAAGATCGGTTTCGTCTTTCGACAATTCCGTTCTGTTGAGGTGTGTAGGGAGATGAGAAGTTGTGACTTATTCCCTTTTCTGCTAGAAATTCTTCAAATTCCCTGTTCTTGAATTCCAGACCATTGTCGCTCCTGATGTTGCGAACGACCTTCTTGAGCTGTACTTCAATCTGCTTGATGAACACTTTCAACTTATGAGTCGCTTCAGATTTGAGCTTTAGAAAGAACACCCATGTAAATTGTGAAAAGTCATCAACAATAACAAGAATATACTTGCTACCACCGATGCTTTCGATAGATGATGGACCACAAAAATCAATATGAAGTAATTCAAGTGGTTCAACAACTTTTGTGTTAATTATAGATGGATGACTTTGACGACTCTGCTTCCCCATTTCACATGCAGCACACAAATGATCTCTGTTGAACTTGAGCAGTGGAAGGCCTCGAACATGACCTCCAGTGACAAGTTTGTTAATATCTTTAAAGTTGAGATGAGAGAGTCTTCGGTGCCACAACCAGCTTTCGTCAGATTGAGCTTTTGATAACAGGCATATAGTTGGGTTTCCTTTGATGGGTTTAAGATTTAGAGGAAACATTTCACCCTTACGCTCCGACTTGAGAATTACTTTCTTTGTCTTCTTCTCAATAATTTCAGAACCTTCATCGTCGAATGAGACTTTGAGACCTGTACCTCCAACAAGCTGAGATACACTGATGAGGTTGTGTTGAAGTCCTTCCACATATGCCACCTTCCTTATAGTAAAATCACCATTAGTTATCATTCCGTATCCCTTTATGGTGCCGAAAGAATTGTTTCCAAACTTGACGTTGCCACCATTTAAAAGAGACCTGTATTCCCTGAGCTCTTCTTTCCTCCCTGGCATGTGACGTGAGCAGCCACTATCGATGTACCATTCTTCGTCGAACTGCTCGTCACTTATAACCTGCAAAAGTTAAGCAGATTTAGGAACCCAAAGTTTCTTGGGTCCTCGTGAGCCTTTCACAGGTACAGGAGTAGTAAGAGAGATGTCAACAAGATATGTTCGTTTTATTAGTGTTGTTTCATCTTTCCTTTTAATGGTAAAAACTTTGATTTTATTAGGATTAGGTGCGTTCGGTTTAGACTCTGGTTTGGATGCATTAACCTTCTGTTTGCCTTTTTGTTCGGCTGACGAATGAGATTTTTGAGAACGAACAGAATGAGCTTTAGAGCAAGATGGAGATGAATTGGAAGAATTAGAAGAATTAGATGAATGAGAAGGAGTGGGCTTAGATTGAGATGACTTCTTGGATGGAGACTCTAGGTGACCCTTTTGCTTTTGATCATTGGTGGGACTGACCTTAGAGTTTTAATCTCTTTTGACTTCAGAACCGAATCTTTGCTTTCGGTTGGAGTCATTCTCAGAACCGAACCTTTGCTTTCGGTTGGTATTCTCTTCTGAACCGAACCTTGGCTTTCGGTTGTTGTGGCTCTCATGCTTTTTGACAGGATTGTTCTCAAACTTCAGATTCTTGTCTTGATGTGAGAAATATGCATTCTGGGATTGCCAGAATTGTTTCCTTTCAGAGAGATTCTTCCTGTATCTCTGGTTCCTTTCACGTTTCTGATTCCTCATCTGCTTCGGTTGATGATGGATATTGGCTTTCATTTTTGGTTTCTCCTTAGCTGGTTCACTTTGAACTGTGGGAGTTTCACTTTGAACTGAGGAACTAGAGGGAATGTCTTCTTTTGCCGAACTTCCATTCTCTTGAGGAATGTCTTTCGTACCACTAGTACTTGGCACATCGAAATTATCTGGCTTGTTCAGAGGTTCTGGTATGTATCTACCTTTACTAATCCATGAAGTGCTTTCTGACAAGCCCACCGTTTCATCTGCATTATCGATTGGAGCTGACCAGAAGAACTCATCGCAGCCATCAGCATTGTCTTCGTTTACAATAGCTGTGAGTTCAGCGGTCTGATGTTCGGTTACTCCAGTGACCTTGTACACTTGATTTGGAGTGGTCCTGACCTTTTGATATACAACCGCTTTCTCTGCTAAGATCGGGGACTTTTGTTGGGACAATCGAGCGAACTCCACTGAATTTTCAGAAATTAGATTCTTGTGGTTTTCAGGTTCGCTTTTTACAAATTCTGAGCAGTCAACCGTGTCCTCTACAGAAATTTCACTCATGTTGTCGTCCTCATTAAGCTCAGATGCATTTTCAACATCAATTTTGTTTTCTGAGCTCAAGTTGGCGTTTAAAGAGTCAAATTTTTGTATGGTTTCGGTTCTCAGTTTTAGTCTATCATTTTAATCCAAAAGGTTTTTAAGCATGTCCTTGTGGTCCTTGGATTTAATGAAAGATTCTATTTTGTCCAGTCCATACATGTAGGTCGGATTAATGTCATCAGATGATATCACACTCTCACAATTATAAGCTTCAGCATCGATTTCATCCTCCTTAAACTCAAGGAAGGGCAAAATCATGCGATGGATCTTTTGGCCTATTTCACAGTCCAAGTGAAGTTGAGTAATATTAGAATAAAGACGTTTTGCAATTAAACAAAAAACATTCCGCTGTTTTAACAACTTTAAATTGTCTCTTTGTAAATAAATGTTTTCGTCTTTTATTTTAACTAATTCAGACTCCTTCAACTCGATCCACATGCGCCGCTCCTCACTCTTCGAAGACACCCTGCTTAATTGATCAGTTAGGTTAGAATCGGTGACTCGAGTTTGAGTTAAACTACTATCTAGATGAGAAATTCTTGTATTAACATTTTTTAGTTCTTTCTCATATGAGGATTGTGGTACTTTAAATGAAATGAAAATCGATTGTACCTTCTTGATCAGTTCATCGAGCTCGTTGAACTGCACGCTGAGCGGTTTGGCCGTAAAGCACATATCCTGCTGCTCCTTCGGTTCATTGCTTCCACCATCAGTGTTGTATCCCCTCATTTGAGATACATCGGACACCATGAAGCACCTTCCTCCACTGCTCTCCTCCTTTGCCACACAAGCCTTTCCATGAGAAGGCTTCCTCACTTCATCGTCTTCAGAGTCGGTTGACCAAACTTCCACTCCAACGAACTCGTCATCAACAACCGAACCCTGCACAATAAGAGCATTCATGGAAGGGTTAGCGGTAGATTTCTTCTTCCTCATCTCATCAAGCTTTTTCTGTAGCAAAGCTTCCTCATCTTTTCCAGCCATCTTTTTGAGGACACAATCCTTAGCATAGTGATTTTTCCCTCCACAGTAGTAACAGCTTACTCCAGAATCACCATCTTTCGGTTCCTTCTTGGGCTCTTCAACCTTCGGTTCATTATTAACCTTTTCTGAACTATAACTCCCCTGCCAGTTTCGGTTTTTGTTGCTGGGGAGTCTCTTCTTAATGAACCTCTTGGAGTTTGACACCATCATAGCATAATCCTCAGACGTGAGGTCATACTCCTCCAAGTTGAGGTCTTCATCCTCCATCACAGCTTTACTTTTTGACAGGAGGGCCAGCGAACCTAGGCTTGAAACAACATTCTTTTCCTGCAGCACAATCTTCTCCTGAGACTTGAGAATACCCACCAGTTTCGCCAAAGAGTATGATTTAAACTGCTCATGGGCTTTAACTGTTGACACCACTGCTCTCCATTCTGACCTTAGACCATTTAAGAACGTAACCTTCTGCTCGATAAGCTTCCTTTCGATGTCATGTTTGATCATCCTGCTGAGAAGATGATTGAAGCGATCGAACATCTGGGTCACAGTTTCTTCGGCTCCTTGCCTGAATTCTCCAAACTCAGATAAGAGCAAGGTTTGGATAGAATGTTCAAGATCCTCGTCTGTAGAGTACAGTTCGCGAAGTCTATCCCAAACTTCCTTTGCCGTCGTGCATGAGCTGACCAACCTGAAGGTGTCGGACTGAAGGGCGAATCTTATCAATCTTAACGCCTTGATATTACACTGGAATTTATCCTTTTCATCTTGTGCAATATCTTTGACATCCTTCAGCAGATCATTATACTCCTTTTGAGTTTTAATAATCCTTGACGTTGCAGAATGAGAAAAAGGTCCATTAATGCTTGCTTCCCATATGAGGTATCCATTATCCTCAGATCCTATAACGTAGTCTTCGAAGTGATGCGCCCAGACTTCATAATCATGGGTATATAGGATTGGAATCTTCGTGGTTGAACCGATGCTGTTGGAAATATTGATGGGATTTGATTGCGACTCGTCCATTATGATCGAAAAACCTGTTCAAAGATCAGACTTGTAATAAATCAGATTAGGGCAACCTGAAGGTGTCGGACTGAAGGGCGAATCTTATCAATCTTAACGCCTTGATATTACACTGGAATTTATCCTTTTCATCTTGTGCAATATCTTTGACATCCTTCAGCAGATCATTATACTCCTTTTGAGTTTTAATAATCCTTGACGTTGTAGAATGAGAAAAAGGTCCATTAATGCTTGCTTCCCATATGAGGTATCCATTATCCTCAGATCCTATAACGTAGTCTTCGAAGTGATGCGCCCAGACTTCATAATCATGGGTATATAGGATTGGAATCTTCGTGGTTGAACCGATGCTGTTGGAAATATTGATGGGATTTGATTGCGACTCGTCCATTATGATCGAAAAACCTGTTCAAAGATCAGACTTGTAATAAATCAGATTAGGGCAAAACAATAAATATCAAGATACGTCAATAATGAGATGACGGGTCAATAAATATCAGTAATTGCGGAAAAACCCTAATTGAAACCTTTTCACAGAAAAGAAGTGTATCGATTACACAGCCTCCCGCTCTGATACCAATTGATGAGATTAAAACTTAATCTTGAAGATCGATTAGATCTCAAACAGGTAATTAATGATTAAACAGCAAGAACACGAAAATAAAGAACAAGTCAAGAATGAATCAAACGTGTCGAATGATTACAAAATAACCCTCAGAAGAGCTCGATTAAGAACATCAACTGTAGAGGGTTGGAGGTTTACAAGAACGATAAAAGAAATCTGTAATGCTATCGTAATTATCGTTATTCTCTAGATCGATAACCTAATATGCATGCAAGCATATACTTATATAATAAACCTAGCAAGCTCACGGTTTGGACAGGCCCAAAACCGGAGTACAAAATAAATGGACTAACAGCCGAGCCCAACAACGCAATCTTCAAACGAATCTTCAACCCAACAGTTCTAGTGCACCTAAGTGATCACGGGTTCTCGGTTGGCATTCCAACGAACCTTCACTAACTGGCAATGGCGTTTCTTCGTCCGCTTGACCTCTCGGTCGAGGGTCACTACGGTTCTAATACGAAGGCGAGGGTCTTGACGAGTGGACTTGCAAGACTCCTAACGGAAAGGTATGGTTTCACGATCGAGATGCGAAGAGTAGAAAGTACGTTACTGAGTTCGCGGAGTAGGTCTAGTTTGTGTGAGGCACAGGACCGATTCTGATAAGAATCTCGGAGGTCCTGTCTAACTTGGATTTAGCTTTCCACACTTTACGAAGCGTATTAAGCCATTCCCAGAGTGAGTTATCCTAAAGAACTTGGTCACTCACTTGGAATCTCAAAGGTTCCGTTTCTTGCGTAACTTCCCAGTCAAAGGCCACCCCTTGCTGGGTCAAAGTCGTACGAGTTTCTGTAGCTTGCGAGGAGTTCTGAATGAACTAAGGCGGTAGGTCGGTAAGACCTAGAATCTGGCAAAAAACTGTCGGCGGCTCTGGTGTCGATAAATGCTCAACGGTTTTGACAAATTGAAAGAGTACTCAAAATTTCTCACATTACTAACAGTGTGTCCTAGAAATTTGACTCTTTAATTTCAAAACTCGTGCCTAGAGAACTTTGCTAAAAGTTCCTCTGTAGGAATGTTACCATGGGCTTTCTTCTTACTACGAGGGTAGATAAGTAAGTCATTACGTGGAGAAATGATGACTGATCCCAGTAAGAAAGACGTAACTCTATTTATTTAGCTCATGAAAACTATGGGCATATTGGTCCTATCCGAAAGGTATCACTACGAACTCGAAGTGTCCGCATCGAGTTCAGGAGATAGTCTTCCGGACATCCTCCCCTAACACTCAAACTGGTGATATTCGGATTCCAGATCCATTCCTGGAAGTAGTTTCTTTCCTTGTGTTTGCTCAACCATTTTGACTATGCGAGGCAGAGATAACGATTTCTATGAAAATCTTGACGGAGTCCTCGATATCCGAGGCACATACGTTGCAATCCGTCGATCTCCGTGAGAATATGACCGGGGTTCTCTAGGGTGAGAAGCCTAGTCTTCTAATTCTCTTTCTGTGTAGTTCGTCAAGTGGTTTGTATTGTTCTGGTATCTCCGAGGGTGTTTAAACTATAGGGCGATCTGTTTTCAGGAGTCGTACTGGGTTCTAAGTTTGTTCACATGACGATGTGATTACTCGTATACTTAGGCAGTTCTCCGTCCTGAAGTCCATTTTAGAATTTATACAGGGCTTCATGATCACAATCTTGTGTATACGAGTCGTATATAATTAAGATTGAAAACGTAGTCGAATAACTGATTCTTCCTTACCCTCACATCCCATCCGGGAAAAGAAGTTAAAGTGGAATCATCAATTCTAAACCTGTAGAACCTTGATTATATATCACTCTTATGCATACATTTCTCAGTGATAGATCAATCGTATAAATCCTTGGATTGAACTTGACGTACTGCACGAGTGGTACTTCGGGGATTTCTTCGGAAAGAAAATAACTAAGTGGTACTGCTGGCATGAGTACTACTGTGTTCTGATATGACGGCTTCGCTGGAAAAACGATCTAGAAGAAAGAGATGTACGTATGAAGCTGTTTTGGCGTCGATCAAATTGAATCTGATTGTATGATAATGTCGGAATCATACAGAAACTTTAAAGACATTAGAATTAAACATAGACGATTACAGACAAAACACAACTGTGCAACCATGAACAGAGTTACAGTACTTTAGATTTACCACAAGACTATTGCTGTGAATAAGATATACTACAAAAGACAAGTATACGCAGCACAAGAATTCCTATACAAACAGGATCTCGCAAAAGGTAAGACTCTAGTTGCACTAGTTCTAGATAGTTTATAAGTCTGTTACAACGAAACGCCCAAATTACATTTAACGTGGTTCCGGAGTAGGCTCTCCTGTAGCTGTGATCCTGAGAATTTAGATTGTTCATGTAAAGAGTACGACGATGTTCTCGAAAGTTTGACCTACATCCCTATGATGCAGTCCTAGTACAGAATGAAAGTATGTTCGCGAAGGTTTGACCTACATCCCTATGATGCAGTCCTAGTAATGAGTAGAGGTAAGTTCGTAGAATGGTCTCAAGACGTTTGTTGTACAAGTTGAGGTATTGTGGGTTGGTGAATAACAAAATCCAACCACTGAAAGAGACTTGGAAATGTCTCCGTATCTAACTTGCTATGGTCCAATGACTTAACTAAAGCAGGTTTCAGATAGACTCCAATGAGAGTATGATAAGAGTACTTGAATGAACGAAATGACACAAAAGTTAGCCGGCTGTCAATATCTTGGATATTTACGACGTAAAGGTTCAGGAAAATGACCTTGTAAAGGTCTTACATCATATCCATAGGAGATAGTTCCTGACAACATAAAGACCTAATTAAAGTACTTACGGTACAAGATAATTTCATAGAAAATGCCACATCAGGCATGGACAGAAAAATACGATTCCTCTTTTTATAAGGGAAATAAAGTAAAGCGTCTACTACTGGCGACGGTCATTCCTCTGGTGAACTCTTAGTTCAACCAATTGACGTTCCATGTCAAGTAGGTGTCTTTCGCACCCCATCTGGCGTACTCGGAGCCCTATGACTTCGGCTCGTGATTCAGTCAGTGCTTGCAGTAGGGTTTCATGGTTTCTCTCTGATCTCTCGTGAGCATCTTCTAGATGAATGGTGTGGAGGGTATGCATTCTAGCATAGGCGCCTACTTCTGCAATCTGATGTAGGGCTGTCCTGCCTTGAATCTCATTTCGGGCCTCTCTGCGGACCAAGATTGGCAAGACTCTATCTGCTGAGCCCCCATTGCTCAAGTCGTAAAAGCTTCGGTCGCCATCAAATAGCATAAACTGATCTTGTCCTTGGCTCCCTGTTTCCAAGCATTCCACTCACTCAGGGTCGGGCCATGAAAAGCCGGACGAGGGTTAGGAATTGGAAAGGAGCTGCTTGGGGTAGGTTCTCAACCTCTGGTTCGGAGTTAGCATCATACGAAAAGTCTTCATCACGGTGATCATCCAAGGGGATAGGATGATCATTCTCTGGTTCTTCTCCAAACCAACCAGCTATGACTTCATTCGGAAGATACTGGTTGTCAAGGGGATGGAGTCCAGCTATGATTTCTATGCGAGAATTTAGGGTAAGTGGATAATTATTAGACGAACTATCTAGATAATTATTTAGAAAACCCTCATTAGTTACATCGCTATTTGTGAAGTGCATACCAGCTATGTGTAATCTAAACAGGATAGACCTTCGAATAAGTGACCTTATTTCCAAATTCACACAGAATAGGGGTAAGGCAAAATTATCACTGATTCTAAGTCTATAACATCCTAATTACATGTAGCCTTAGTGTATCCACTTAGCAACTATCAACTTAGTAATGAGGATCCCGTTTTAATTCTCAAGTATAAAGTACTTGTAGTAACACCAAATACTCCTATAGTATTTTAATTTTAATGTTATGTTCTATTGCTCTCATTGTGGTAGGGTTGGTAAGATTTTAGCATTGTTGCAACCACACACTTAAACTTAGGCACAAGCTAGTCAACCCTCGGATAATATAGGTGATCAGGCTATATCTTCCCAGTTTTGACCATATGTCTCTAAGCCCACTTGTGTTGCCCAACAATCGTAATTCTTTTGTACAGTCCTAGTGACACTGGATTTAGTATGAATGCAGCACGTATACTTACTTAAATATTTTACTATTTAAAGTATAAACTCTTGGTCATAGTATTTTTAATCCTTCATGTATTAATAGTTAGTATATCTTTTATGGGTTGATATACTTAATTCACTATAAATAATGCTCTGATACCAATCTGTCACACCCCAAAACCGAGAACGGCGGAAACGTTCTGGGGCGGAGGACGTCATGTATAATATCAACAACAATGTAAAGTAGTAAACAAGCAACAACATCATCCATTGCATTAATAAAATAATTATTATAAAATTGTATTCTGTCAAATTTTGATAAACACTAAAGCATAAATCAAAATGAAAGATAAGTCTTGAACAAGCTCCATCTTCCTTTCTCCTTGCATCGGTATCTGTCTATGATGACCTGAGGATACAAGTAATTTTGAAAGCGAGTATCAGCTTTAAAGCTGGTGAATTCATAAGTATATAAGTGTCATTGCCTTGTTTGTGAAAATCTGTTATGAAAGCCATGTAAACCTTTAAATGAAAATGTTGTGTTAAGTATGAAATCCCTAGAAAAACCCTTATTTTCTATAAGTATGAAATGTAGTCTTCTACCAAGACCCGAATGTACTGTACGTATGAAGTGTAGTCTTCTACCAAGACCCGAATGTTTTGTAAGTATGAAGTGTAGTCTTCTACCAAGACCCGAATGTTTTGTTATGACTATGTAAAATGATAGTTTTTCCTTTCTATTGACTAGTACCAAAGTACTTAGTCTAACTCCTCGTTTATGTGAAAGATATCACAAAATAAAGTAAACAGGAAAAATATAATCATGTAAGTGTTAGCCGGAGGTACTGGTGCTAACAAGACGAATGTAAATGTTGAGGTAAGTATGAAATCCCTAGAAAACCCTTATTTTCTATAAGTATGAAATGTAGTCTTCTACCAAGACCCGAATGTTATGTACGTATGAAGTGTAGTCTTCTACCAAGATTCGAATGTTCTGTTTGTAAAATGATAGTTTTTCCTTTGTATTGACTAGTACTAAAAGTGCTTAGTCTAACTCATCATTTATGTGAATGTATCACAAAATAAAGTAAACAGGAAAAATATAATCATGTAAGTGTTATTGTCTTGGGTTACCAAGACAAACACGACATCGCTGAAGCGAAAGATAGACCCTATGGAACATCCGAAGAGTGTCCCCTCATCCTCTGTAGCGGCAGCAGGGTGGAAGGAGGGTTAGTCCCCGTATCGATCTCTTAATGCAGATTGTCAACCTAATGATCCTCCGAAGATTCACATCTCATCCACTGTTGCAACAGTGGACAGTGGGATGGTTAGTCCCGTCACTGACTACTAAATAAGTGACAACCTTAGACATCCGTAGATGTTCATCGACCACTGGTGCTAATCAGTGGGATTCGGAATGGTAAGTCCCGCCGAAACATCCCATTGAACGGGGATAGGAAAGACAATTTATACAGTAAGTACTAATAAATCATCCTCTTAGTTCTAAGTACAAGTATCCAAGGTAAGTAAATACAGGATAATGCACCTATGAAGGAGTGTTCCTGTATGGTATTCATGTAAGTATGTCCATGTAACAGGTAAGTATATGTAAACATATTCATGTATCATGTAATCCTAAGTACGTGTACTCATGTATTATGTAAGGTATTGGTATAGACTCATGAATGAACTGACTCTTGTTTGATATCTTCTGACTATCCCTATGATAGCTAACTGGAAAGTATGTGGTTGTTCAAGTAGATTTATGCACCCTCGATACGCCAGGGTGCGGGAAATTGAACGAAGGATAAAAACTATAATCTCTAACATATAAATGAACATATGCGCATAAGTATAGTTTGATTCAAAAAGGTAAAAATACTGGTTTTGCAAGATATCTAGGAGTTTTGAACAATAATTTAAAGTGACTTGAAGTCATTATACATTTCAAAACTAATACTTCTATTATCCAAGTATTTTTAAGATAGAAAACCATTTCATGTGACACCTTTTGAAATATGTGAAATCTACTGAGTGAAAACATAGTTATAAAATACATAAAATTGATTTAATAACATATTGTTTTCTACTTGTATCTCCCCCCATTAAAGCATTTAAAATCATTTAAAATATTGATTAGGGGTATGAACTCACTTGATTGAAGTGGTTGATTTGTAGTAGTCGAGAGAAGAATCGAGCAGAACTTCGACAGGAAGAGTTGAAAACGCAGGAAAATCTCGGGATTCTTGGGAATCTCGGGAATCTTGAGAACACAAAACCTTCCTTCGGGACTTGAAGGTGAAAACCGGGGCTTTGGGAGGGTCTCGGGGGCTTAAACGCAGAGTTTCGGCGCGAGAAAGAAGGGAACTGAGCAATGGAACTCGGAGCCCTTGAAATCTATTTATAGGGGCATTTTTGGGGTGTGCCATGTCGTGACAAGTGATGGCCACGTCGTGGGGAGTCAAACCTATCCTCTTCCATTGATTGGACGCCCTCAGTCACTTGCTGGGTCGCGGCAAGCTTGTGCCACGTCGTGGGGGCCTGACAGCCTCAGATTTTGGACCCCGAACTTGTAAAATCCGTAACTTTCGCATACAAGCTCCGTTTTCGACGTTCTTTATATGCACGCGTAGCTGAAAATGTTATCTACAACTCTCGTTTAGACATTATTGGCAAATTTTGACTTTATTTTTAATTATTTATTTTTAACGGGCCGGGACACGAAAAGTCCGTTAAAAATCCATAACTTCTTCATCCGGTGTCCGTTTTTGTCAGACTTTTCGCCGTTGCGCTACTAATGTTGAGACCTTAGATTCTCATTTAGGTTGTTTTGGTCAAAACTATCTCGAGCTCTATTTCGAGTTTTTAGCTGTCTACTGCTATACCCGAATCTTGGAAAAATCATAACTTTCTCATACGAAGTCAGATTTGGACGTTCTTTTTATGTACGCTCACGGTTTGAGGTTATCTATAACTTCCATTTAGATACTTAAGGCTAAAAACTATTGTATTGAAACTTCGAGTTTTCCGTTTAATTGGTGTTGCCGGTTTTGCCGAGAATCTTCGGTTGGTCATAACTTCTTCGTTATAACTCGGATTTTAGGGTTCTTTATATGTACGAAAACCTTGATACGATTCCTACTACTTTATTTAACCCAAATAAGATTTTAGGAAAGTTATATTTTGACCTAAATTTGATTGGTTTTACATTACATTGTCTTGAAATATCGGGTTGTCACACAAGAGCCCTTCAATCTTGCTCAGGAGAGAAAGGGCAGGAGCAAGCTTTTCCGCGAGAGTACGCCTCACAAAGTAGTTTAGGATCGGGTCAGGTACTTCCAAGATGTTTGAGATGGCTGTGTGGACATCCGAAACACATGAAGACACAATCTCTCTTTCAGATCGAAGAGAATCAATCTCCTTTTGAGAATTGGAGAGTTGAAGGCTCTTGACCTTAAGAGCAGTGGTCTTTCTAGCAAGAGCATCCATAAGAGAATTTTTAGAAGCAAGATCTTCTTGGAGTTTGGTAAGACGATCCTCTAGGGTCGCCTTAAAAGTGGAGTTGTCGTCAGAGAGAGTTTGACGAAGAGCGGCAAATGACTTCAGTTCAGAGGCAACTGAGGTAGCCAGCGAGTTGATAATGGGGTCAAGCTTCGTTTTGGTGGCTTCGGCAGTTTCCTGTAAAGACTTCAAGAGAGAGAGGAAGCATCAGTAAATAGTTTTTCGACTTTTTCGGTCGCAGCAGCACATGCTTTGGTGGATGCATCAATGGCGGCTGTAGCTGAGTCTAGAGAGACTTGATGAGCTTTGGAAAAAGCATCAACAATCTTCTGAATAGCAGCTTCAGAAATGGTAGACTGTGATGAAGAAGAGGAGGTGATGAGCGAATCTATCTTTTCGTGAAGTTCCTTTAGATGCTTCTTGGTGACTGGAGCATCATCATCGTCATCACTCTGCACATGATACGGACTGTAATAGACCGAATCAAATGTCATTTCCTCCCCACCGAGGAATGGTTCTTCGTCCTCTGCTTCCTGAGGTGAGGGTGGAGGTGAAGGTGGAGGCTCGGTAGTGGAAGTAGGTTCGGGTTGTGAAGTAGGTTCGGTAGTGGGAGTGGGTTCGGGTGCTTTAGTATGAGCCCCTGTATCAGATACGTTGGTCCTTACTTCAGCAGTGGTTGTGGTGGTAGCTTATGTAAAAATGGGAGGGGGTACTGGGATGTAGGTAGGTGGTATTTGAGTGGTGGAGGTTATGGGGGGAATGGAAATAGGAATAGTGACGGGTGGAGAAGAGATAGGTGAACTGGAAAAATGAACTTCTGGGGTAGGTGATCGTGGATGAGTGTTACCACGAGGAGACTCATCAGAGTCTGAATGTTCTTCCTCAGATTCGCTTGAGGAGGAAGCTAAGATCAGCTTTCGCCTGGGTTGGGTTTTTCTCTTCTTCAGCGGAGGGGATTGAGCAGCTTTGGTGGTTTTATGTTTCTTGGGAGAAGGGCCTTTCGCTCCTTTGCCAACTTGCTTGTGTTTGCCTTTTTCATTCTTCTTTCCCCTTGGGGCAGCCTTGTCAGCTTCATGGATGGATTTGATCATCTCAGGAGTTAGCTCTCTAGGACCAGAGCGACGAAACTCCTTGTAGGTTCTGATGATACGGCTATCGGCAGGAACGTCTCCATACATCGACTCAGGGATAGAGCCAATGAATTGAAATTTTGAGGCATCGGAGACGATGATCTTCGTGGTATGGAAAGTACCAATCAAAGACATTGGAGAACTAGCAACAATGGGGACGTGGTACTTATCCATCACCCATTTTGTAACTAGAGTCCAGAAACGAGCATAGGAGATCTCGGAATGCCGAGATGTAGAAGCCAGACTATGAATGAGCTGCTGCCATAGGACCGACCCATAGTCCAGGTTGATACCATTGTAGACCCCATAGAGAATAGTGATGAACAGACGACTCGCTCCGTCTGATCCAGCACTGCGTTCAGATAAACCCTTGAACAACACTGTAAACAACCCGTTCCACTGAGGAGGCAGGCACGATTTCTTGAATTTCGTGACCGTTGTCAGCACCTCAGTATAACCCATATTGTAGAACATAGAAAACATGTGACCACCGGAATTGATTCAGGGTTAACCCTAGATGAATCAGGTTCAAACCCTAAAAGTGAGCAGAATCGTTGCTTGGAGATTGACGCCTTGTGATCAAGCACGTCGAAGAAGATCCTATCGACTGACTTGTCGTAATGAGTAGTGGTGAAAATTTGGGATAAGAACTCCATAGGAACAGCTTCAGCTTTGGTGAGTGCAGGAGCAAGCGGCAAGTATTTGAGACACTCGATGATTGGGAACATGAAGGCATCAAAAACCTGAAGAGTAAGATCGATGATCAAACTCTGTTGGGGATGAATCGGTAGGATGTGGGATGTGGCATGAACAGATGATGAATCCGCCATTGTTGTGAAGAAGTTGGGAGAGATGATGAACAGTAGAATACGTGAAGAATTTCTTCTGAAATTTGGGTGCAGTAAAGAGGTAAATAATGGTGAAGATTACCTTTTATACTGTGGCTAAAGGAGAGAGAAGAATCTGTCCCAAATCTTCGAAGGAAATACGAAGGGTTTTTCGGAAGTGATTGATGTGTGACAGTTGTTAGCACCGATGATTACGCATGAGAGAGAATAGTTGTCCCGATTCACACGCCTTCCCATCAGGCGTCGTTTTTAAACGAAATGGTTGCACTTCGCATGCCTGGCCTTCAAGCGCCGTTTGAAAATTAAATCGATTGGACTCCCGCCCGAGTCAACATCTTATCCTTTTAGATTAAACGTCATCTTAAAGCAAAATTGACCACGTGGATATATGTGAGCCACAATTCTTTTATGACTTCAAATCCCATTTAAAAAAAATATGCCTTGTAACTAATGAAACCAGAATTTTGGAAAATCAAAAAGATTTTCGTGCTTAGTGTGTAAAAGAAAAGGAAATAAAGCAACACATATAAGGGAATTTGTGATGTCAATAAAGACACGAAACAATGGATCCCGGACACGAATCTCTTCCTTCAAAGTCAAGAGAGACTTTAAAGTGTTTGTGTGGTTTCCCGTTGAATAACGATCAAACACTTATTGAGAAGTGTTGAAAGGCTTCTTTTAATCAGGCTAATTTGGGTGGCTTTCGCTTCAGTTCAGAATTCCTGATCTTGATATAAGACAGTAATCGAACGAAGTACTTGTGAGACCAATGTAGTCTGTTGAACAAGTAGGTTTGAAATAATTTAAGTGGTAATGTAAAATAGTTTATGTAAAATCTCAAAAAAAAAAATTAAAACTGGATTCCAAGGGAAGAAATGTTATGGGATTTAACAATTTCATAAGAATCACACAAAAGAAAATTAGAGATTTTACTTTCCATCCTCATTGATAAGTCCGCCAATTCGTTAGTGAAAGCTAGAGCAAAAATTGATTGTTCACCGTCAATGCATAGTAGGTATTGAATTGTGGGTTTCACTTAGTACGTAGTGACACGAAGTTAAGATCATAAACACAAAAATTGTGTAACCATAAACCTCAGTGGTAATTTCTGAGAGTCTCAAGGGTTACATTGATGAAACGAATTAGATGGAGAAAAGTAGTGTAGATGGGGTAAAGAAAAACCAAAGTACCTCTGCTGTGAAAATAAGGACCAAGCAAAAAACTCTTATCTCATGTGAGAAGAGAGTTAGGTAGCTCATGATTAGAATAAATATGAAAGCCTAATTGGGAAGACAAGGTTTGTATGTACCAAGTCAGTAAGGCTATTATTCAGAATCAGGTGAGGCTTTGGACACATACAGCAGCATGCTTCTAGGGACACTTAACTTAATGAAAGAAGTTCCCCACAAATATCCACACAAAAATATAAGACACAAAACAAAAAAAAACAAAAAATTATCGAATTAATAGAAATAAAAAAATGTTTTTGGAGTTTTTGATTTAAATGAATAAAAAGTTTTTGGAATTTTTGATTTAAAATAATAATAAAAAAAATGAGACACAAAATTTTTTTTGGAGCCGAACCCGAGCGTTCGGTCTATTTCGGTTACAAAAAAAAATAAGTTTAAAAAAGAAAAGAACTTTGAAAATAAGAGAGAAGAATTTGAGAAAATGAAACAAAATGTTTACAACCAAAGAAACTACCTTTGAGTGATAACCGAAGATCAGATGAAAGGACTGAACCTGAGCGTTCGGTTCATTTCGGCATACCAGAACAGGACCGAACCCGAGCGTTCGGTTCCTTTCGGCACACATGTGACCCGAACCCGAACGTTCGGTACATTTCGCTTCCGACTTTTAATTTTGAGAAGTAGTCTTTGGTACTGACTCCGATTCCATCATTCCTAGCCCTTGTAGAATTTTATTGAAAGATGCTTCAGAAAGAGCTTTGGTGAAGATGTCAGCCAGTTGATCAGTGGTTCGAAGAAAGTGAATTTCGACGTTCCCATCTTCCACATGATCCTTAATAAAGTGATACCTCAATGCTATATGCTTTGTCTTGGAATGTTGCACTGGGTTATGACACATCCTAATTGCACTTTCGGAATCGCAATATAGTGGGATCTTTTTCATATTGAGTCCATAGTCCTGGAGCTGGCTTTGGATCCAAATCACTTGAGATGTACAGGAGGCTGCTGTGATGTACTCTGCTTCGGCGGTAGACAGAGAAACACATGTCTGTTTCTTTGATTGCCAGGTAACCAATTTCCCGTCTAGGAATTGGCAGCCTCCAGTGGTGCTTTTCCTGTCTAAACCACATCCTCCAAGGTCTGCATCTGAGTAGGCTTGAACAAAGAAACCTGAGTTTAATGGATACCATAGACCGAGGGAGGTGGTTTATTTCAGATACCGGAGTATGTTTTTCACTACAAGCATATGTGGTTCACGAGGATTCGCCTGAAACCTAGCATAGTAACACACAGAAAACATTATATCAGGCCTACTAGCAGTGAGGTACATTAAAGACCCAATCATCTGGCGGTATAGCGTAATATCGACTGCAGGTTTTTCCAAGGATGGTGTGAGCTTGGTGCCGAATGCCATTGGAACTTTAACCTTTGAGTCTCTCATCATGCCGAATTTAGCAAGAAGAGTCTTGGTGTATGTTTCCTGGTTGATAAAGATGTCTTCGGGTCCCTGTCTGATATTTAAACCAAGGAAGAAGTTAATCGGACCCATCGAGCTCATTTCAAATTTAGTCTCCATTAGCTTTCTGAATTCAGCTGTTAAGCTAGGATTCGTTGAGCCAAAGATGATATCATCGACATAGATTTGAACAATCATAAGGTGGTTACCTTCCTTCTTACGAAAGAAGGTTGGGTCAACCGAACCTTGTTTGAATTTAGACATCTTTAAAAACTTGGTTAGCATTTCATACCATGCCCTAGGTGCTTGTTTCAGACCGTAAAATGCCTTGTCCAGAATATAACAGTGATTTGGGTACTTTTCATTTACAAAACCAGGAGGTTGCTCCACATAAACCATTTCTTCAAGTTCTCCATTCAGAAATGTGCATTTCACGTCCATTTGGTGGACCTCGAAGTTCTTGTGTGCAGCATAGGCCAGAAATATTCGAACAGATTCCAGGCTTGCTACCGGAGCAAAAGTTTCCTCATAGTCAATGCCTTCTTCCTGGCAGTATCCTTTCACCACGAGACGAGCTTTGTTTCGAATTAAGTTGCCTTCCTTATCCATCTTGTTTCTGAATACCCATTTGAGACCAACAACTAAGGCATCTTTAGAAGTTGGAATGAGGCGCCATACCTTGTTTCTTTCGAACTCGTTGAGTTCATCTTGCATAGCTTGAACCCAGTCGGAATGATCAAGAGCAGTATTTACTGTCTTCGGTTCAACTTTTGATACGAAAGTATTATACATGCAGAACTCTACTTTGGAGAATAGAGATGTTTGCTTTGCCTTCAGTTGAGATCGGTTGAGAACCTTTTCAGAGACATTACCCACTATCTGAGATACAGGATGATCTCTAGTCCATTTAACAAGAGGAGGGTAATTTGGATCATAGGATGGATCCAATTCAGCATTGACCATTTCTTCCAATTCAGATTGACTATCGTCATCGTAGAACATGTCGGAGTTCTCCCCCTCGACTGATGAGCTTTTAGGTGTAGCTGGACTTTCTGGTGCTACAGGACTCTCGGGTGCAGTTGAGCTTTCGGGTGCTGTTGAGCTTTCGGGTGGAACTGGAGTAGAATTCTCCCCCTCAAGTTGTGAGCTCAGTTGTTTTGAAGAAAGAGGATTCTCCCCCTCAACTGAAGCGCCTTGCTGAGGAGGTTCGTTTGGAACTTGTTCTCCTTCACCCATTCGTTTGGCGGCATCTTCGACAATTTGCTTTAGATGGTCGACTTTGTTGTCTGCTACCTTGGCTTCCGAGAGAGTAGCTTTCTCAGGTTCATCGGATAATTCCAAAAATTGATCGAACAGATTAGCAATCGAGGCCGTGACTTGACATGTTTGAGTGAATATCTCTCCAATTGCTTATGCAGAAGCCTTTAGCTTTTTGACATAGTTATCATCGAAAGTCACATAATATGTTTCTTCGATCTTCCTTGAACGCTTATTTAAGACCCGGTATGCCTTTGAAGTAAGAGAGTATCCCAGAAAAATTCCTTCATCAGCTTTAACGTCAAACTTGTTATGATATTCTTTGGAGTTGAAGATGAAGCATCGTGAACCGAACACATGGAAGAATTTAACGTTCGACTTCCTGTTATTGATGATCTCACAAGGAGTAAGAGAGAAACGTTTGTTGAGATAAGACCTGTTCTGCGTAAAACATGCTGCAGCAATAGCATCAGCCCAGAAATATAAAGGAAGAGAAGAGAAACTTAGCATCGTTCGGGCCACCTCACACAATGATCGGTTTCGTCTTTCGACAATTCCGTTCTGTTGAGGCGTGTAGGGGGCTGAGAAGTTGTGATTGGTTCCTTTTTCCGCCAAAAAGTCTTCAAAATTTTCTTTCTTGAACTCCAGTCCATTGTCGCTCCTGATGTTGCGAACGACTTTTCTCAGTTGCACTTCAACCTGCTTGATGAAGATCTTTAGCTTAGGAGTAGCCTCAGATTTGTGCTTCAGAAAGAACACCCATGTAAAATGTGAGAAATCATCAACAATAACTAGAATATACTTGCTACCGCCAATGCTTTTGATTGATGATGGACCACACAAGTCCATGTGAAGCAACTCAAGTGGTTCAACAACTTTTGTGTTTATAATGGGTGGGTGACTTTGACGACTTTGCTTCCCCATTTCACACGCAGCACACAAATGTTCTCGATCAAACTTAAGCAATGTAAGAGCCCTAACATGACCTCCTGTGACAAGCTTGTTGATGTCTTTGAAGTTCAAATGTGAGAGCCTTCGGTGCCACAACCAGCTTTCGTCAGAATGAGCTTTCGACAAAAGACATATGGTTGGATTTCCTTTGATTGGTTTGAGATTAAGAGGAAACATTTCGCCTTTGCGTTCTGATTTGAGAATCACCCTTTTTGATTTCTTCTCTATGATTTCTGAACCTTCATCGTCAAATGAAACTTTGAGACCAGTAACTCCTAACAGTTGAGACACACATATGAGATTATGTTGTAGCCCGTCAACGTACGCCACCTTTCTTATTGTGAAGTCTCCATTGGTTATCAACCCATAACTCTTTATCGTTCCATAAGAGTTTTTGCCGAACTTGACATTCCCACCATTCTGAAGAGATCGAAACTCCCTTAGCTCTTCCTTCCTTCCTGTCATATGACGTGAGCAGCCACTGTCAATGTACCATTCTTCGTCGAACTGCTCGTTACTTATAACCTGCAAAAATTAAGCAGATTTAGGAAGCCAAAGTTTCTTGGGTCCACGTGAGCCTTTCACAGGAACAGGAATACTAAGAGAAACGTCAACATGATATGTTCTTTTTATTAATGTTGTTTCATCTTTTCTTTTAATGGTAAATACTTTGATTTTGTTAGGGTTAACAACAGTTGGTTTGGTTTCAGGTTTTGGTGTTTGGGCTTTAGACTGCTTTCGGTCTTCCTGGACTAAGGAAATCTTCGATTTTCCTTTCAAGTTCGTTGATGATTTAGAGTTTTCTGCAGGAACAAAATTGGGTTTAGAAGAGAATTGAGAACGAGAAGAATAAGAATGAGAATTTCTTCTGACTTGTGGTTCGAAATGACCCTTTTGTTTATGGTCATTGGAGGGACCGAACCTGGACGTTTGGTAGCTATTGCTTTCGGGACCGAACCTATCCTTTCGGTTGCTGCTGCTCTCATGACTGAACCTGGACGTTCGGTAGCTGTTGCTTTCGGGACCGAACCTGTCCTTTCGGTTCTGTTCCTCATGTGGACCGAAAGCCTTTTCTTCTGACTTTGGATTTTTATCATGATAAGAGAAATGTGTGTTTTGAGAGCGCCAAAACTGCTTTCGCTCAGAAAGATTCTTTTTGTATCTTAGGTTTCTTTGCTTCTTTTGATTTTTCACTTGTTTCGGCTGTCTGTGGATGTTAGCCTTTTGTTTTAGCTTCTTGTCAGCCGGTTCACTTTTCACAGATGATGTTTCGCTTGTGGAAGTTGCCTCTTTCTTTGGTTCCTCAGTCTTCGGCTCCTCCCTTACTTTTTCAGAACTGTAGCTTCCCTGCGAATTTCGGTTCTTATTGGTAGGAAACCTCTTCTTGATGAACCTTTTTGGATTGGAGACCATCATAGCATAATCTTCAGAGGTAAGATCGTAGCCCTCCAGGTTCAGATCTTCATCTTCTACTACATTCTTGCTTTTGGACAGGAGGGCCAAAGACCCCAAGTTTGAGACCACGCTTTTCTCTTGCATCACAATCTTTTCTTGGGATTTCAGAATTCCCACCAATTTCGCCAACGAATATGACTTGAATTGCTCGTGAGCTTTAACTGTAGACACAACAGCTCTCTATTTGGATCTTAAGCCATTCAAAAAGGTGACCTTCTGTTCAATCAGCTTCCTTTCGATATCATGTTTGATCATCTTGCTAAGAAGATGATTGAAGCGATCAAACGTCTGAGTGACGGTCTCATCAGAATTTTGCTTAAATTCTCCAAACTCAGACAAAAGCAAAGTCTGAATAGAGTGCTCTAAATCTTCATCTGTGGAATACAGCTCTTGCAGCCTATCCCAGATTTCTTTAGCAGTATTGCAGGAACTCACCAACCTAAACGTGTCAGATTGAAGAGCGAATCGGATCAGTCTTAATGCTTTGATGTTGCACTGAAACTTCTCATTTTCATCTTGAGCAACGTCTTTTACATCTTTTAACAAATCATTATACTCTTTCTGAGTTTTAATGATTCTGGATGTTCCTGAGTGAGCAAATGGTCCAGGCACAATGGCTTCCCAAATAAGATACCCATTATCTTTAGATCCGATGACATAGTCTTCAAAATGATGAGCCCAAACTTCGTAATCTTGGGTGTAAAGAATAGGAATCTTCGTCGTTGATCAAATACTGTTTGAGATGTTGATAGGATTAGATTGAGAATCGTCCATGCTTGATCGTTTAACCTGTTTGAAAGATCAGACTTATAAATACTGAGATACGTCAATTATTGAGTGACGGCTCAATAAATATCAGTTAATGCGGAAAAACCCTAATCCCTTCTTTCACAGAAGAGATGTGTATGAATTACACAGCCTCCTGCTCTGATACCAATTGATGAGTATTTAAAACTCTTTGATCGATTAAATCTTTATAACAGGCAAATCAATAAAGTAAAAACAGTGAGATAAAAACACAAGTATGGATCTGAATGAGTCGAATGATTCGATTAACTCAATCCTCAACAGAGCTCGATGAAGAACTTCCGCTGTAGAGGATTCTAGGGTTACAAAAGATAAGAACGTGTAAGCTATAAAATCTCTATCAAAATCATTACGTTCAAGAATGCATGCAAGCATCTATATATAATAAACCCTACAACGTACTCACGGATGGACATGCCCATACCAGAGACAAAACTGGACTAGCTAATGAGCCCAAAGACGCAACACTAAACTGGACCTAACAGTCGTAATCCCTTCACAGCCATAAACAACCCTACACCGTGAATCTTGGCTGCAAACCCGCTTCCACCAATTCAATTGAGTCCCGGATCCCGTTAATTGCCGTGTACGGCAACCCGAGGTCCTTCGTTTCTAGTTTCGTCGTTAGACACTTTCACGCAACTATATGTGAGTTCATATCCCTATGTTTTACCATTTTTAACGTTTTCAGGTGGAAATACAAGCCAAACTTAAATGATTTTTTAAACTTATACAAAAAGATTTCAACACATATAAAACTAATGCAATTGATACAACCATTGATTTCCATACTTTTATAAAATGTTTGGATACTTTATCCCTATTTGTAACATCCTGAGCATAAGGGACGTTTTCAACTTACAAGCATAATTGCATAGTTTTCAGATCAATACACAAACCAAGTACATATCATACATGCATACTATAGTAGGTATAGTTTGGGGGTTTCAATACACGGTTTTACATTTACAGGCATATAAGCTATGACAGACTTAGCTTATGAGATTCAATGATACTTCTTGGATAACAAGAATACATTATCAAATAGTTATTTATGTATAATTATTATTACTCTAATCGATATACAAACGGATCCAAATACAAGAGGAAAATACAGAACTACACGTAAACTAGTTAATGCAGGATTGTGAAACAACTCTTCAATTGTACCTTTCGAGGTACAAGTTCAATCTTATCATTTAGTGTAAACAGTGTCTCCTGGAGGGTGTACGAATCAAACATATTGTATCAAATGTTATTATCACAAAAACATCAAACATATTGTATCAAATGTTATTATCACAAAAACATCTCCCTAGAATCCAAAACATAAAATCCACAAGTGTGTACGAATCATGCCGGCGCCTTCCCGCGCTCATCACTGGTACCTGAAACACATCACACAACAACTATAAGCATAAATGATTAGTGAGTTCCCCAAAATACTGCATACAACACATACGCCACTCGAGGCTATAATATGACCCTCCGGTCGATGTGTCTCAGCAGGACCCTCCAGTCCCGCAGCTCGTTGGACCCTCTAGTCCGGTTATAGCTCGTTGGGCCCTCCGGCCCGGTCTGTATCGTTGGACCCTTCGGTCTGGTCTATAACATCATACAACATACACATAACACATAACACATAATCTCATACATAGCACATAAGACCCTCTGGTCCACACAAATATACCACTCTAGGTAACGTATAGTGAGAAGACTCACCTCGCTGTCTCGGTAAGTATCTGACTAGGAAGAAATGTGATCTAGCCTCCGCCTAATCACACAAAGTAAATACTCTCATAAATACAACTGAACTCAACCCTAAAAGTCAACAAGGTCAACGGTCAAACTTTGACCCGACTCGTCAAGTGCACTAGAGCGACTCGGCGAGTTTTTCCCCTGACTCAACGAGTTCCACCTGGCATGAATCGCGGGGCCACCCCAACTCAACTCACCGAGTCTCAAGAACAACTCGGTGAGTTCCACTTGAACTCAGTCCCCCTGACTCTCCTTGACTCACTGAGTTATACCCTAACTCAACAAGTCCACTCACGAGTGATTAACGGGCAATCTTCATACTACTCGCCGAGTCTGTTCTTCGGACTCGGCCAGTTCATGCCATGCACAAACTCTATACAGCTCCTGAGGTCAGATCTGTTCCATACAATCATAGATCTGGCCTCCCCAAGCATGATAATCACGTAAAGTTTGGACCTTGGCACTCATATAGCATATAAATGGTCCTAAAATGGGGATTTAGCCCCAAAATGACATTCCAAGCTCATTGCTCCCAAAGTGAATCATAAAGCTCCAAAGGTTAAGGCCTCTGGACCTCTTTAGGTCCAGATCCAGAACACAAACTCGAGGAGGGACCAAATGCTCTACTAAATCAACCTCTAAAAGGGTTAAAAAACCCTAACACAAGAAATGAATAACAAAACTGAGGAAGGTCCAAGAATAATACCTCAATACAGCCTCTATGAACTCAAAACCACCAAAAATTGCACCTCCTTCAGCCTCCTCTTGCCTTGACCACTTCCTTCTTGCAAAAACACCCACAAAATGATCAAGAATGGCCTCTCCTTCCTCACAAATGCTCTAGATCTCTTAGGGTTTCTCTCTGGGGATTGATGGCCGCAAATGACGGCCATAATGGCCTTTAAATAGGTCCCAAACCCTGGAAATTAGGGTTTCATTAAACAGCATGGACTCGTCGAGTCCAGACGCGAACCCGCATGAACATCAGCGATCCTACTCGGCGATTTTAGACCCCAACTCGTCGAGTCTCCTCACAACACCCAAAAATAAAAGGAAAAAAATAATACCTGGGAATCCGGATGTTACAGAGGGAGAGCATGAGATTTGTGAATAGACAATCCCACAACTAAACTGCTATCTATAGTTAGGCGGGCACGTCTGGGGTGACAAATATCATACCGTCCGATGCTTGAAGAACATCGCAAAGGTCATCAGTCATATCAAGCATGGTCATATGCTTCACAATAGTATAAACTAACCTTCGTTTATGGGATTTCATTTCTTCATTAGTTTTATTTTAATTAATAGAACTAATATACACTACACCGGAGGATCCTAGGAATACAATTCAGGGTTTTATTTTAAGTAATAAAACTACTATACATACTGGTGGTAACCAGTATTTTCAAGCAGAACATTTCTTACATTACTGATGATAACCTTGGTTTTCATACAAAGGATTTCATTCAAAGCAATGATATACAATACAATTGGTAGTAACCAGACATGCAAACTAATACTATATGGAGAAGAGTAATAAACCTATATGTTAGAAAATATTGGATTTTCTTGGAAAACATACAAACACTTTTATACAGATTTCAATGGCAGGTTTTCATTACAAAATACTTGTATGAACTCACCAGCTTTATGCTGATACTCTTTTCAAAATCGCTTGTATTCTTAGGAAATCAGTAAACTGGTACTCAAGCAACATTTTGAGAAGACGGAGTGTATAGAGTCACGTCATTACTTTTTGTTATACTTTTGATGTATACAACTATGAATCAAACAGATGTAAATAACTATATTTTAATGTAACAATTGTGTTTACTTTGATTACTATAATGCAATTGTTGTGATATTGTACATGACGTCCTCCACCCCTGAACGTTTCCGCTGTTTTGGTTTGGGGGTGTGACATCTAAACCTGCTGGATCATCTCAGTGCTCTTGAGCACCACCTCGGTACTCCCCATGACTCGCTAATCGACCTCGACCCAACCAATCGGGGCCCTACATTTCCTCCTTTAGAGCATCTCAAACGGAGGTCGATCAATGCTAGTGTGATAGTTGTTGTTATACGAAAATTCTGCTAACAGAATATACGTATCCACACTCCCACCAAAATCTAATACACACACGCAACATGTCCATAAGAGTCTGAATAGTCCGCTCACTCTCTCCATCGGTCTGCATATGAAAAGCTGTACTGAAATGGAGATGAGTGCCCATGTTGTCATAGAACCGTTTCT